>NW_013665655.1:1365962-1367406 GCF_000517525.1 Limulus polyphemus | reverse complement strand
CTATTTATTTTGTATTTGGTGTAGTATTTAATGACGAAATTGACAATTAATGATTATTGCGCCATTTTTTTGTTATCTCTGACACCCCTAAAATCTCAGAATGGGTAAATTTAACTTTTTCCCATGCCATTGTGTTGATTGCACGAAAATTTATATCTGTGCCAATTTTAATTTTTATTGCTGTAAATGTGATCGAATAGGAACCCAAATTATAAATGTTGGATTTGTTTTTCCTTTGAACCTATAAAATCCTTTAAAAAGGCCTAAAAAAATGAAGAAGGTGTCTGGGCGTATTGGATCAAGGTATAACCCTGCCAAGTTTCAAGTCAATCTACCGAGAAATGAAGGAATAGCAGTCGACTGAAAAAAAAAAAAGAAAGAAAGAAGAAACAACAGAAAATAGTATATTTCTCTGCGGAAAAATTAAAATAATAAACATAGAAATTTTCTATACGTATGTATCTTTTGCGTAGAAATAGTACCTTGTTAATATGCCATTTTTTACTACTTTGTTTTATTACTGGTCCAGTTTTTACTAATGAAACTATTATCACTGATGCCATTGTTTTAAGGTTTTTCATGTAATCTTAAAGTTCAAAGAAAAAGAAAGACAGCCAAGTTGTAAGCCTTTTTGTGAAAATTAAGTAGCCAAGTGAGATTAAACACAGTAGTGGGAATTCGGATTATTATTTTACATTAACTAATTACTTTCTTCCTGGAAGACATGAAATTCTGAAAATTTTCTGTATAAGCGAGTTGTTTTTTAGTACAGGTGCTAATTGTAAATAATAAAAGTGACGCTAACATGTGACGTCAGACTAAGCATTCGGATTTCATTTACCGTGATTGGTACTTAGTTTTTTACGAGTTTCAGTATTCAACAGCAAGGTTCCTGATTGATTTAATTTCATTGCTTGTAAGTTGAATCAACCTAATACATCACCAAGTGTACCTTGTACTAAGAAAGTACCAATTTTTGTAAGTATAAGAAGCTTGTTCTGAAATTAATCAAGAAAACAAACAAACAAACCGAAAAGCAATATGACCAATTAGATTTATTTTACTTTCAGTATGTATGTTGATTCAGCTTGAGCAATTCAACTTTCAGAAGCGAGTGCCCGACCTTAGCTGCATAAATTATGATTCTCTGTGATTTATATCAATGGAATTTTACTACTCTAACAAATAAAATGTATGTTTTATCCAATTGATGCTAACAATGAAGTAAGATTGAGCACAAAAAATAAATCAAATATATTATATATATGATACTGTAAATAAATAACTTTAAGTATTGTTTTAACGCAGTTTTACATGGTAGGGTGGCCGAGTGGTCTAAGGCGCTGGTTTAAGGCACCTGTCTCTACGGAGGCGCGGGTTCGAATCCCGCCCCTGCCAAGGTATATGGTGTTTTATCAAGTGTTGGAAACAGAGGTAGGAGTAA
>NW_013665655.1:1362444-1365413 GCF_000517525.1 Limulus polyphemus | reverse complement strand
TTACTCCTACCTCTGTTTCCAACACTTGATAAAACACCATATACCTTGGCAGGGGCGGGATTCGAACCCGCGCCTCCGTAGAGACAGGTGCCTTAAACCAGCGCCTTAGACCGCTCGGCCACCCTACCATAAATATTTTTAATGGTTAACAAATGTCTATTATTTATTTTCAATAATTTTGTATTCTTAACACTCCTAAAAATAGTTTATAACATTGTAGTGCATAGCAAATGTATTAACCAGAAAATAAATGTAACTAAACGTAGCATGTATTGTCGAGAAAAATATATCGACTGTACTAATTATTGTAAATACGTTATCGTTAATATTTACGAAAAAAAAGATTCATAATTTAAGAAATACAAACTTAACAACTGACAACACCAACAAATGTGATTTGCTTTACGTAAAAAGCTGCACATGGGTTTATCTGTGCTCTGCCCATTACTGGTGTCGAGACCAGATTTCGCTGTAAGAACGCAGGCTTACAGTTGAGCCAACGGAGCAAGGGGTATAACAACTAACAGTAGTTATTGGTGGGATACAGTCACCTTACTAATCTGTAGTATTTGCATGAAAGGTCAAAATTTAAATAAAGGCCTTATGATCAGATGCTTAAAAGATTCGGAGCCTGGGCCTTTAGGCGCGGACATTTTTGGCGTTTCAGTATGATATCGATCATGGTTTTTTATTCTGATTTTTAAAGACACCAACTGTGGGTTCGGGGCACTGTCAGCTACAATCGGGGCACAGGTTCCGTGTGCCACACACAGCCTAGCGACGCCTCTGCTTATGATGTATATTATACAGAACGTCTAAGCTGGAGAAGCATGATCTGTTTTAATATGTAAAATTCAACAATAAAATATTATAAGATAAATTTGAAAAAAAAAAAGATTATAATGTAAACTGATCATTAAATTCATTTAATTTCGCTTGTATTGTTTTATCTCGATCTTCTTCATATTTTGTCATCGAAGTAGGCTAAGTTACTGCACTATTTACAAATGTTTCAAGGGAATATGCCTCAAAGTTCTTCCAGTTTTCGCCTGTTTTGGGCTGGCGTATTTCTGACAAGGTAGTTTCATTACCAGCTTTGTTTTCCCTCCTCTTCCTCTCCAGCACGCACACTTTGCTTTTGACGCACTTCATTCTATTTGTGACGCAGAACAAAATCGTTAGTTAAAACCATTTTATGCGACACAAATGACCCAGTGCTGAATTTCGGCTTCAATGGCGTAAGCGGATGAGTGGTGACACAAATTAACCTGGACGGGGGTGCCAGATCTTTGCAGGTTAACTCCCATCTACCCGCTGGTACCCATTATACATCTGGGGAGACTGAAAGTTTATATATGTCCCCATAATACCTCGAACTTACAACTTTCCAATAAGCTAAGCGCTAACCACTGGGCCACGCTGCCCCACCCCTCTCTCTCCGTCACATACACACACAAAATATGCGGTTGAAATGCTTTTAAACACATTATATATTTATTTTTATACGTGTGGAAGCTCGTATTGGGCCAAGAGTTATGTGATTTAAATTATTATTTGACTTGTTATTAACAACTTGTTTCAACGACTTTTGCTTTTAAACATAATGAATAACACACATAAACAAATCTAGAAAACCAGTTGTGTTTCCTTTTTGCATCTCCTGCTGACAATCTTTCTCATAAGATAAGGTGAGCGTATTTTGTAAGCCGAAACCGGGAATACTTTTATAAAAACTCGGACCTGTCCTTACGATATATCCAGATGCAAGTTTGAAAAAGTATAGAAGTAATAGGACTTAAACACAGAATTACTTCTGATATATCAAACAAAACTTTACATTACACTACGAGGTCTTGCAGTAAAAACAACAACCAAGTACGAAGATCAACAAATACAGTTTTTATGCACAAATATGTAAACATACAACCAATCTATGACAGACTTCTAGACTGCTCGTTCAGATGTTTTGACAAAAATGTATACAAAAATTATTTACTAACCTCCATAGACTGCTATATCATACGTGATGATGATAGTCCTAAATATCTCTTTCCACTTAATATGTATCACAAGAAAAAGGCCGTCTATACTAGACCATGAAATATCACTTAGATTAATATATCGGAAGTATATTTAAAAGGGTATTTATGTAAAATATGCGTAAAGTAACTTAATCAAGTGAAAAACTATCGATTTGCTAACGGAATTGTTTGTGAAGCGTAGGACTGCTGTCTTGTGCAATATTTCCATACACACAACTAAGTTTAAAACAAACATTAAACAAAAGTTCAACCACGGCAATTGGGTACCGCTCAGAACCTCAGTCAGGACGTGGAGGAGAAGCCATTATAGTAAAAAAAGACAATTCGTACGCACATATATGTGTTTCTTAGTCGGCTCGATTAAGACGCGTTTTACCTTTCCACTCGATTGTAACTGTGCTGGTAAAAATGAACTTAAAAAGATCAGTAAATTTCTTGTGAAAAGGCAACGAGTAGGTACTGTTACGTCTCCGTTTGTTAATTAATTTTCCGTAACTTCGCTCCGATGAAACTTTAGCGACACAAGTCCTTACTTAATAAAACTGGTTTATTCTTTCTGAATATAACTTTACGATACACTTAATTTCAACATTCGCGCTAAAACAAATGCCATAACGAACGTTAACTTCAACAATACTCTCTGACTGCAGATCAATTACTCACTAACTACACACATTGTCACGTCACGCCGTGACCATCTTATATATACCACACCACCCCCAATCTAGCAATCTAGCTCTCCCGAAGGAACACGATAGTTCTAGAAAACGGGTGGCGTGATACTAGTCACGTGATCTCGCTGACGCAACAGTACATTATACATGATTGTGGGTACAATTTGTTTTAGAGATGTGGCTTTCATGAACGATTCATTCGTTTTGAACGACTAATTACGAATAATTATGGGAATCGTGTTTGATCCACCCG
>NW_013665655.1:1360701-1361853 GCF_000517525.1 Limulus polyphemus | reverse complement strand
AATTTATTATTATCATCATCGTTTATTATACTCATCATAATTTATCATTATCACCATCATCATAATAATTTATTATTATCATCATCGTTTATTATACTCATCATAATTTATCATTATCACCATCATCATAATAATTTATTATTATCATCATCGTTTATTATACTCATCATAATTTATCATTATCACCATCATCATAATAATTTATTATTATCATCATCGTTTATTATACTCATCATAATTTATTATTATTATTAATCTTTTAATCCTGGAGAAACATGAGAATGTAAGTATAGTTTAGCCTACAGTTAATAACATTACAAAAACCTACCATCTGTAGCCAGTTAACATCAATAAAAAAGTAAACCTCTAAACACCACAATGGTCGTGTATACTTTTCGTAGTACGGTATGAGTAGTAGTAATAATAATGATGATAATAATAATAATAAATGATTATGATGACAGTGATTATAATAATAAATTATGATGAGTATAATAAACGATGATGATGATAGTGATTATAATAATAAATTATGATGATTTTAATAAACGACGATGATGATAGTGATTATAATAATAAATTATGATGATGATAGTGATTATAATAATAAATGATTATGATGATAGTGATTATAATAATAAATTATGATGAGTATAATAAACGATGATGATGATAGTGATTATAATAATAAATGATTATGATGATAGTGATTATAATAATAAATTATGATGAGTATAATAAACGATGATGATGATAATAAATGATGATGATGATGGTGATAATAGTGATAAATGATTTTTTTATTTTTACTAAAGTGTTATCTTTTATCAACCTATATTTCATTTCGTGTTTAAGAAGCACAACTACAGAGACAATCAACTTTAGAATGTATATCTAGTCATTTTCCGTCCAAATAACCATCTGTAACCAAATGCTTCAGACTAGAGGTGTTGGTTTCGGTTCAGTGACCAAGTGAATCAAACTAACGAATTTTTTGAATCGACTCATAAACTGAACTAAATCGAATGATAAAAATGAATCTAATTTCTCATCATCAACTGCATATCGATACAGATATACATATAGATAATATTCAAGACAGACACTTAATTTTTTCTACTGTTACGTCTCCGTTTGTTAATTGATTTTTCC
>NW_013665655.1:1319648-1359749 GCF_000517525.1 Limulus polyphemus | reverse complement strand
TGTGACTGCAGTTCAATTACTCACTATCTACACACACATTACATTATTTTCGTCACGTTGTCACCATCTTTTATATACCAGCCTACCCTATCTAGTAAATACTAGAGCATTCGCCAAGGTACGGGATAGTTCTAGAAACTAGAGGGCGTGAGAATAGTCACGTGATCTCGATGACGCAACACTACTATTATTTAGGGGTTTTGATATCACTTGATTAGATCAGGCTAAAGTACAATCTGAAATGTATGTAAAATGATGAAAGTTTTTTCTTAAGCCAAAGTAAATTAGAAATGGCATTGTGAATATCTCATTATAATCAAGTTATAAGCGTATAATATACTGTAATTCAATTTTAATATTACTTATTAGTAACAGTATTGAATATAAAATTTAGAAATATATATATTTTAAATATGTTTATGTATATTTACGATTCTGTTGTAAGTAATATTTTTAATGTTTTTAGATGTTAGCTAGATGGCGGATGACAATAAGATCAAGTAAGTTGATAAACGTACCTAGAAAAGTTCACGATGACGACATCAAGAACCTACTAATTTGAACTAATATCAAGACATGGGTACGTGAACATAAATACTAGTAATCAGTGAAGTGTTGGATAAGAAGTTAGTGACGTATTTAGTGTGTGAATGCTGAATAGTTGTTGACTGAGAGAGGATTGATCAAATAGTTATTCAGTAAGAGTTAGTGTTTCTGTAAGATAATCGGCATTTGTTATCAATCAAGGAAATTTTTTGAAAGTTATTAGTGTATTAGTTTTGGAGTTTATGTTAATAACTTTGTTGTGAAGTTAGGCCTACAATTTGCGTCAAAGTGAACGTAGCCTGTACCAAACGTTATTGAAGAAATAACTTCATTCGTTATCTTTATGTGGACTGGAATTCAAATTACATTCACCAAATAATGCAAAAGAACCTGACCAACGATATAATACGCTACAATAATACTTAGTTTGTTAGGTTTTAATAAGAGCTTAGCTTTGTTATTACAGTTTGTTAATATATCTTTATATCAAGTGTACGGTTTGTATGAAAATATACAAGATAAAGGATAACTTTGAAACAAAATGCTGTTGAATGTTTTTTTTTTCCTAAATGGTGCCATCTATTGGCGATATGTTGTTGCTAGCTAGTTGAAATTAACCCCGCAACATACGTAAAACATGCAATTACAAATAAAATTGTTTAATAATAACGCACGCACATATACACACACATAATTGTACATTTTCAGTAAAGAAATAGAAATATTTGTCCTGGTGTTTCGAATTTCCAAGAACAATTGCAAGTTTGGTCAACAGATGACACCGTATGCCTGATGATGCAGGTATAAGATATTTGTATAATGCTCGTGCGTTTTCCAGATCTTTTGCTTATAAAGTGAATAATTTTAACATAATGGAAAATATAAATTTTATTAAAGAATGGTATCGCCAACCATAATGAGGGGATGATTATTTTTGTATGATTCATATACTTTGTTTCCGACTTGTTCATGATTTACGAACGTTACACACACACATTGTTGGTGAAGGTAACTCGTCACCAAAATTGAGGAATGATGGGTAATTTTTAAAAGACTACCTTTAAATACTGCTTTATAAAAGTGCTCGAATTTTTACTTACGGCGCATTAATTCGAATACTTTTGTGGTTATGGTTAAAATTATTACTTTTAAACAAAGGAATATGTTTCAATAATACACTTAAGATTTAGTCAAGGTTTAATACAAAACCTTCTAGTTCAGTGTTAGTTATAGTCTCAAAATGTATGCATAATACAAGAAAACTGTAGCTGATTTTTTTGAAACATGAGAAATCTAGTCATTGTTGGGAAAGTGTCAAACAAAACGTTACAATATTGCTTCATTTATTGTTATTATATTTTACAGTGAACCAGGTGTTATTTAGTGAAGCGCAACTTTTATAGCAACATGTAAGTCACAGACACATAACACATAGTACATAGCAGGAACATCTCCACTATTCCACTTATTGCACATACACTATTAATAATATTATTAACAACCCTGATTAGGCACATATAATTAGGGTTAACAAATTTTCATTTTAAAAAACTGGGACTTATTTACTATACGAAGTTTAACTTACAATAACACACTTTTTATCACTTGCTAAATAATTTGATATTTATTGCATCGCGTTTTAAAACCACAGACAAACAAAATTTGACTAAAAATAATAAATAAAATAAAAAACGCACTTAAGTTGTTATGAACCAACTCGAGGAAAAATGTTGCGATTCGTGTTTTTTCTTTG
This sequence comes from Limulus polyphemus, assembly GCF_000517525.1. Classification (NCBI taxonomy): domain Eukaryota; kingdom Metazoa; phylum Arthropoda; class Merostomata; order Xiphosura; family Limulidae; genus Limulus; species Limulus polyphemus. Next base: position 1,357,450 of record NW_013665655.1, on the reverse strand, counting down.
TTGCGAAAGGGCGAGTCTTCAAATATCAATTCTGCGGCTGCCCAAAGACAGATTAGGTTAACAAAACATAGCAGAGAGGGAGGGATCATTATACTGTGTGATTTGTCTCTGTCAGGTGATTCTCCAAGTAATATTTATAGGTGTCAACTATAATGACACATCTAACATACCAAACTCACATTAAGATGCAAAGAAACTGCGACAATGTAATTCTTTTGCTGTCACTGACTGTGACAAAAAATACGGCTAAAAACTGGGACGATCCCAGTTTTACTCGGACGTCTGGTAACCCTGCACATAATGTAAGATTACATCACAATAGGACCAATAATAGTTTAAATTAAATTCAATTTTATGACGTAATATCATACGCACACATATTGTCACACTTTTTCTTGCCTTTGTTCAGTTGATGTTCTATAGGTCGCAAATATTTTTATAAGTAAATTATAATTGTAATTGTAATGATTAATTTATTATTCAGTCAGTCGAAGTAAATAGCAAATAATTAATTGTTCATACTATCAGTTAAACCTACTTAAAGCGAAATTGAAAACGTAAAAATTTTAATACTTCAAGAAACAAACAAACAAAATGTGTCTTGTCATAAATTATAAAAAAGTCCTAGCTCCTTTTAGTTAGTTTTGGTAAAGTAGTTTGACATTGAAACTAAACAAATGTTTCAAAGATTCTTAAATTTTCTTCAAAAGAAAAAAAGTCAGTGTCGCCCAACTGAATGTGCAATTCATTCTGAGTCATGTTTTCTTAAAATAAAAATTTAAACTTTGCGCTCTGGTAGCGAACAAGGTGGTAAAATCAGATTAGATAAATTTTTGATATATTTGTTGAATAAACGAAAATCTTGATTTACGAACGTCATATATATATTGTTGATTAAGGTAACTCGTTACAAAAACCAGGGAATGATGGGTGATGTTTTCAAAGACGACACCTTTAAAAATACATTATTTATTTGCACTGACATGATTGTTAAATTGTTAATTCTAATTTAGTAATTGTTGTCCAACTATTGTTTAGAAATTTCGCATTAATACGCGTAATTTCGATAATGAATATTAATTTGTATAGCTCACCATAGTTACTAGTTTTTACTTGATATGAAAAAACAGATAATATTTTCTACCAAGAGAAGAAGCTATTCGGATCTTATTTATTTGGACATACAAAACTAAACTGAGTCCTGTTAATAGAGATTTAAAAATCTAAAGCAACAGCATGTGTTTTGTTCAAACTATAAACTATAAGTGATAGTTTCTTAAAAATTACAGCCTTTTGTGAATATCAGTGAATATAACAAAACTAAAACTACTTGTATGAAATAGAAACAAATACTTAAGTTTCCATTAAGTGAAATCATTTTGTGCAAAAAAGTAATTAATTTTTGTGTCTGTTGGGTATGATTAAAAAAATGTTCATTAAAGTGAATTTATTTTGTGCAAAAAAGTAATTAATTTTTGTGTCTGTTGGGTATGATTAAAAAAATGTTCATTAAAGTGAATTTATTTTGTGCAAAAAAGTAATTAATTTTTGTGTCTGTTGGGTATGCTTAAAAAAATGTTTATTAAAATGAATTTATTTTGTGCAAAAAAGTAATTAATTTTTGTGTCTGTTGGGTATGATTAAAAAAATGTTCATTAAAGTGAATTTATTTTGCGCAAAAAAGGAATTAATTTTTGTGTCTGTTGGGTATGATTAAAAAAATGTTCATTAAAGTGAATTCATTTTGTGCAAAAAAGTAATTAGTTTTTGTGTCTGTTGAGTATGATTAAAAAAACTGTCCTGTTCATCAAAGTGAATTCATTTTGTGCAAAAAAGTAATTATTTTTTGTGTGTGTTGGTTATGATTAAAAAAAATTGTTCTGTTCATTAAAGTGAATTTATTTTGTGCAAAAAAGTAATTAATTTTTGTGTCTGTTGGGCATGATTAAAAAACTGTCCTGTTCATTAAATATTTTTCGCATAGTAGCATAGTTTTCTTAATAACTAACTAAACTAATGATTATGTTATTATATTATAATTTTAGTAATAATCATCTTTGTAACACAATTTTCAGATTTCGCTGAAGATGGAATAAGTTATTCCAAAACGTTCGAATCTTGTAAATAAAATGTTTTATATTTTATCAACCGTCTTAATCTTCATTATTAAACTTCGGTTTCCCCATCATGAATCCATTGCTAAATGTACATAATGTTTATTTTTAACATTATATTTATAACATTAAAATATATTCAGACGCTTAAGGAATCTAGTTTATGACAATCAGAAAGAAATATGCGCAAAGCTACGGAAGGGCTATCTGCGCATAGCAGTCCATAATTTTGAACTAATAGCCTAGCCTTAGAGGGAAGGCAACTAATCAACAACACCCACTACCAACTAGTCTTGGCTGATGGAATAATGGGATTTGACTGTCACTATTTTTGGTCCTTGTGAATGATAGTAAAATTAATTGAAAATAAATAACAATAAATATAAATAAATGATCAATATTATAATTAAAAGTAAAATAAATAATCTGCATTACTAATTCTTACAGTAAAAATTTCATTTATAAATGACTAGTCTACAGCTATGTGTGTGTCGTATCCCAGCCGGCCTGGTGAATTCTGGTATTGCCGAAAGGTCTGGATATGTCAGATTTCGGATGGTTGACATATTATAATATGTTCTCATTTGCTTTCAGTCATGGATTCTTAGAATTATGGAGCATCCAAAGTGCTGAATGGCTTATTTCTGGAACGTGTCACAAATCGTTAATACTTAGATTCACGGTCCTAACACACTAGCCAGTATACGGTTTGGAAAGAGGTGAAAAAATGTGTGCTTTGAATTAGAGGTAGTTTTAACGGGAAAAAAAATTCTCTGTATATTGTATGTACAACATTACTGTACACGCAGAATTTTACAAATGCCCATGTCGCATCAATTTCTATAATCGTACATTTTTAAAGCAAATTATTAATTTTCCTAGTAAATGACGACACATGCCATATTTATGATAATTTTTATTTTGAAGTCAAGGTATCAGTTAAGTACTACAGCGCATGACAATTTGCTTGAGCTAAACATATTTGTGTAATAAAAACAAAAAGGAATTTCTTACCAATAATTTTAACTTTAAAATTACCTTAACATAGATTACAAGTTTCTTTTTTAATTAATAATTTGATTTATCTTTTTCCTATTGAGATATTGTTAATTTTGGTTGTTTTCTATCCGAATGTGCCTCCTGGTAGCTCAACGGTAACAGTGCTTATAACGTTAAAATTCGGGGCTTGATTCTTGCATTGCGCATAGTGAGTAAAACCCATATTGAAGCTTTGCAACTGAATGTAAACAAACAATCTAAACAACTATCAGAATGAATATTTCACGAAAGCTTATGAAATCTGCAACAAACCGGTGAACAGTATTTTAATCACGTAATACACGATTTACAAATTTTTACAGAACAGAACGTCCGCGTTGTTTATCAAAACAGTGTTTACTTTGCTTTTTGTTGTTGTCCATAAATTAGCATTAACTTCTGATTCAAGAAAGCTGCAGTGTTTACGCGTTTGATATTTTAAAGTGTCACTAACAGTTCGATACTTCTACTCGGATGTTGAATTTATTGAAGGCGAAGTTTTAAACATCCCCCAAAACTGTTTGAACATACCAATCATTTAGTTGAGTTTAAGTTTCATGGTAGATATCGAATTCTCGTTGAGGTGGCAAGTATAATGGAACATCATCATTTGGCAGTATTTTAAACAATTCTAGAAAGAATCTTTAATAACGACAGTGTACAAATAGCGTATTAACTACAGTGTATGTTGTAGGCTTCTGCATCCAGAATTTTGTTCAATACCTGTTCATCAGACTAACAGGTTTGAAAATCAAAGTTCTGGGTTGAATGCTAATTATATTATCCAATGCACGAGACATTCATTAAACACAAACACTATAGCAAGCAAAGTGGAACGGTACTAAACTTCAAACTGTATAGTAGATAAGGTTGAACGGAACTAAACACCAAACTCTATAGTAAATAAGGTTGAACGGAACTAAACACCAAACTCTATAACACACACGGTTGAAAGTGGAACTGTACTAAACAATGATCTATAGCAGACAGGCAAAGTGGAGCGGAATTAGACACTAAACTCTATAGCAGATAGGGTTGAACGAAACTAAACAATAAACTCTATAACAGACAAGGTTGAACGGAACTAAACACCAAACTAAACAATAAACTCTATAACAGACAAAGTTGAACGGAATTAAACACCAAACTCTGTAACACACACGGTTGAAAGCGGAACTGTACTAAACAATGAAATATATAGCAGATAAGGTTGAACGAAACTAAACAATAAACTCTATAGCAGACAAGGTTGAACGGAACTAAACACCAAACTGAACAATAAACTCTATAACAGACAAGGTTGAACGGAACTAAACACCAAACTCTATAACACACACGGTTGAAAGTGGAATTGAATTAAACATCCAGATCTATAGCAGACAGGCAAAGTGGAGCGGAATTAGACACTAAACTCTATAGCAGATAGGGTTGAACGAAACTAAACAATAAACTCTATAACAGACAAGGTTGAACGGAACTAAACACCAAACTAAACAATAAACTCTATAACAGACAAAGTTGAACGGAATTAAACACCAAACTCTGTAACACACACGGTTGAAAGCGGAACTGTACTAAACAACGAAATCTATAGCAGACAGGCAAAATTGAGCGGAATTAAACACCAAACTCTATAGCAGACAAAGTTGAACTGAACTATTACTATACACTCATTTTGTTAGAATCCCATAAACTACATTCTGAAGTTTCATTACGTTTGCAGGACTAACACATAAATCTGCTTGTTTTTCGTTATAACACTATTTGTCACTGTTGCACTAAGAGGTAACAATAACAACATTTGTAATTGCTGCACTTCGTTATAACACTATTTGTCACTGTTGCACTAAGAGGTAACAATAACAACATTAATAATTGCTGCACTTCGTTAGAACACTATTTGTCATTGTTGCACTTCGTTAGAACACTATTTGTCATTGTTGCACTTCGTTAGAACACTATTTGTCATTGTTGCACTAAGAGGTAACAATAACAACATTTGTAATTGCTGCACTTCGTTGTAACAGTATTTGTCACTGTTGCACTATAAGGTAACAATAACAACATTTGTAATTGCTGCACTTCGTTGTAACAGTATTTGTCACTGTTGCACTAAGAGGTAACAATAAAAACATTTGTAATTGCTGCACTTCGTTGTAACAGTATTTGTGACTTGAATAATTTATAGGAAGAACTTGTCAAAGTGAATTGTTATTTATTTAGTTACTGATAAACAAATAAATATATTTAAAAACATTTTGTTAAAAAAATGGTTTCGCTAGGTTTACCTAACAGTATCAGGTGGCAGGTGGCAAGTTTGCCACTGATGATGCTAGTAAACCCGGAGAAAGCTAAAGTTAAAAAACAAAAATCGAAAAAAAGAAAAGTGGTTTTCAAACAAACTTTCTTGTTTATTCGTAAATGAATAAATCGTATTTGTAAGTGTTGTATTTTGTTGCAACAATATTTGTAACTGCCCAACTCTGGCTATCCAGGCTAAAACATCATTATAATTATCGATTGCTTTCTTCAGGGTGTTAACAACTTTCACGTTACTAATGCACGGCTGTCGGGTACGCTGCACAAGTAAATTGAATTCAGCTGTGGTAATAAGTTTACACCTTTTATTTTCAGTTAAAATAAAATATAAACTTATTTGTTGCCACTCAAGAAAGGAGACAGAAAAGTACAGGGTTTACATCTTTTCAACTTCTATTATCACTTTATTACTTGAAATAAAAAAAATAGCGAACAAAAAAAGGAAGATGACGGTTTTTCTGCGAGACTCCAACTATGCTGTTTATCATTATTTTCAAAACTTGGAGGAAGATATATTAAATTTTCACGTAATATGAAAGTCCGTGGTTCTTCTTAGGCCCCAGTATATTTCCCAGCGGCGAGATTAAACAAGAAGGAAAATACTTTAGTCTGGCCTCAGGTTCTGAGCTTGGAAAGCAATAAAATTCTCATGATGACTTTTCAGACAGTAAAGAAAAAATAGAGGTTCTGTAAATCTTTTATAGTTTTATGTTTGATTTAATGGATGAAAAATGTCCTTTTTTATTATTACAAAAGCCTATCTGAATTTATGGGCCCGTGATCTATGTTTGTTTTATCCAGTTTTATGACTACTATCCTTATGCGGTATACTTGGCATAACATGTGTGGTAAAACCTATCATAGATTATGTAACAATAGGTTATAGATTATGTAACCAGTAGGCAGTCAGATCTTGTATAATATCATGAGGTTCAAAGAAATAACAATTCAGATGTGGATGCTTAAAGTGTGTGAGCTGGTGAAATGAAAAATAGACAAGTAACAAATGTGTAATTCAAATTACAAATGCGTTATTTTACAGTTTTGTGAGCGAATGATAAATCAGATAATACACAACCTAATAAAAGAAGAAATTGGACACTATTTTAAAGAAGAACAACTAGGAAGTAAAACATGGAATACTATTGTACAGAAGAGCATTGGAGAAGTAATACATTGGACACTATTGTATAGAGAGGCATCTAGGAAGTACTACATTAGACACTATTGTACAGAGAGGCATCTGGAAAGTATTACATTAGACACTATCATACAGAAAAGCATCTGGGAAGTAACACATGGAATAGTACTATATAGAAGAAAATCTAGGAAGTAACACATTAGACACCATTGTGCATAGGAAAACTGGGATGTATCATATTGGATAGTATTGTACAGAAGAGTATGTGAGAAGTTACACATTGGACACTATGGTACATAAGGACAACAAGGAAGTAACACATTAGAAACCGTTGTACAAAAGAAAAACAGGGAAGTAATAAAGATAACACTATTCTACGTAGAAAACTGGGAAGTAATACACTAAACACCATTGCACAGAAGAAAAATTGCGAAGCTAAACATTGAATAGTATTGTATTGAAATGCATCTGATAAGTAACACTTTAGAGATAATTGTACTGACTAGCCACTGGGAAGTAACACATGCGACGCTATTGTATACAAGAAATACTGGGAAGTAATACATTGGACACTATTGTACAGAAAACAAAGGGGAAGTAACATACTGGACGCTATTATGCAGAAAAACAACTGTGAGGTAACACTTTCGACACCTTGTATAGCAGAACAATTGAAAAGTTACACATGGGACACAATTTTATAGAATAAAAACCGAGAAGTAACACATTAGATACCATTGTACAAAAGAAAAACCGGGAAAGAACACTTGAGAGACTATTGTAAAGAAAAAAGTGGGTAGTAACACATTGGACACTATTGTACAGAAGAACAAATAGTAAGTAACATAATGGGCACTACTGTACAGAAGATCAACCGAGAAGTAACACATTTGATAGAATTGTGCAGAAGGAGAACTAAAAAGTAAAGCGTACAACGCTATAGTGCAGAAGAAGAACTAGGAAGTTACACATTGGACACTATTTTACAGAAGAAAAACCGGGAAGTAACAAATTAGACACCATTCTATAGAAGTGAAATTGGGAAGTATCACATTAAATACTAGTATGTAAATTAATAAGTGGAAAGTAACACATTAGACACTATTGTACAGAGGAACAAGGGGGCAGTAACACATTGGGTACTATTGTACAGAAGAGCACCTGGGAAGTAACACATTCGACATTATCCTACAGAAGAAAACTGGGAAGTAACACATTGATCACTATTGTACAGAATAACAAATAGGAAGTAACACATTAACAAGATTGTGGAAAAGAAGAACTGAGAATTAAAACATTGTGCCATATTGTACAGAAGAACAACTGAGAAATAACACATGAGGCATTGTTTTACAGAAGAAACCTAAGAAGTTACACTTGCAACACTATAGTACAGAAGAAGAATTTGGAAGTTACATATTGAACAGTATTCTACAGAAAACATCTGGACGCTATTGTATAGAAGAGAAATTGAGAAGTAACACACTGGACACTAACGTACAGAAGAGCGGCTAGGAAGTTACACATTAGACACTACTGTACAGAAGAACAACTGAGAAGTAACACATTCGACACTATTCTACAGAATAACAACAGGGAAGTAACACATAGGTCAGTATTATATGGAACAACAACATAGAAGTTACACATTGGATACTATTGTACAGAAAACACCTGGGAAGTAACACATTAGACACTATTATACAGAAGAGCAACACATTATACCATATTGTGAAGAAAAACAACTTGGAAGCTACACATTAGTACAATTGCACAGAATAACAACTGCGAAGCTACATATTGGACACTATTGTACAGAATAACAAATAGGAAGTAACACATTAACAAGATTGGACACTATTGTACAGAATAACGATGGTAAATAACACATGAGGCTTATTTTACAGAAGAAAACTGGGAAGTAGCATATGGGATACTATTGTATAGAAGAGAAACTAGAATTTAACACATTATATACTATTGTACAGACTAACAACTGCAAAGTAACATATTGGACACTATTGTACAGAATAACAATGGGAAATAACACATTAGACCATATTTTACAGAAAAATAAACCGTGAAGTAACTGATGGGACACTATTGTACAGAATAACAACAGGGAATTAACATATTGGATACTATCGTCAAGATTAACAAGTACGAAGAATCACATTGGACACTGTTATACATACGAACAACTGGGAGATAACACGCTTGTTGAGTCGTATATCAACCAGTATGGAGCTTCACAGAAGTTACACAAACCTCTCAGTTCCAGAGCTGAGAGAAAACCTCTTAGTTTAATAGTTAGTGTAAGACCAATCATCCACACTATGAGGTGCATAACAGCAGGCTATATATTAAACCAGTCTGTGGATTTTTTTTTTACTTTTTCATAATTACGCGCCAATCTTCATAAGGGTTATATCAGCATAACTGCCTCTAATTTTGAAGTAATAGATTAGCGGTAAGACATCTAGTCAACCACTGCCAGCTCTTGAGCTACTTTTGTTTCATCGAATAGTGAGACTTGACTGTCACTTTTATAGCGTATTCACAGCCTCAAAGTACTGAGCATGTTTTTAGAGCAACGGTTCACGAACCACGAATTCTCAGATTCACAGCAGACATATTAATAATTAGGCACCAGGCCAAAATCAATCATACACAATGACATCCCTATAGTGCCAATGTAATTAAAATGGTAGAACCTGAGTGTGCTATTTCTTTATCTGTTCGTGACGATCCAGCGTTGGAAGGACATTCAAGGACTAATACCGCCAACGTAGTTCATTCAAGAGATTATTAAAGCGACAGTCTATTTAATTGTCCTTGTAATGAAGCTACAGCACTAGAAAAGCTTTCAACAAGTTTATTATAGGTGTATCGGTTCTCATGAGTAAACCCCGAGGACAAAATTTTGAAGGCGTATATACGTGTATATATATATATATATATATATAAGTCTAAATAAAATATAGTAAGAGCTAAGGAGAAGACTGTGGATGCCTCTAACCTATATACAAGCTGGCGTGTGTCACGTCACGTCACACTTGTTTTCTCAAAATAGGAGTAGTCATAAAAGCCAAACTGCATTTATCCAGATAAAAAAAAATTCGATTACTGTCTGTCTATTATGATTTTAGTGATGGGTGTGTGTGTGTGCTTGGAACCTTATAAGTGTAGTGAGTGTTGGTATAATAAGCCTAAAGTAAAGATGTAGTGTGGGATCACCTAGCACAGAGCAAGTGCATAAAAGTTATCATGAAAGTAAAAATATCGATCCAATTTTATACTTGAAAAGTATATAAAAGTATATAAAATACGTTTCTGAATTAAGCCAGTTTTTGTTATATCACCAACGTTTTGAATAAAATCTTTAATCAACGGAGACTCTAAATTCAGAAATCAACAAACATTTTTTTCCAGTTTTGTTGTCCATACATTTCATTTTAAACTTTCAGTACATATACTAACAACAATATACTTTTGTTGTTAAGCGACATAACATAAAAGCCATTGTTGGAACGTATTGTTACCAAAACGCACTAGCTTTTCTATACATTAGAAGTTGTTAATCTAACTGATTTTTACCAATAATTATTCTATGAATACGCCACAAATTCATTTCATGAATAATCTTAATTTTGATTGGCTCACAAAGGAATTTATCGACATTTGACTGCCTCGACTGCACTTTTCTGCCTTTTTGTTGGTGAAGCTTGATTTCACAAAATGTATTTATTTCAGTTAGCTATGAAATGTGAGGTTAGGGTATGGGGTGGTGGTGGCAGTGCTTGCCCCGTCATTTTAGACGGGCTATACGCTAGTGTATATATATATATGTTTAATTTAAATATGTATTACTGAATGGTGAGATTGCATAGTTAAGAATGCGACACATGAGCAACTAGCTTGAAAATATTCTTGATGAGAATACAAGGTGTAAATCCCAGTTTGGACTATTATATTCAGAAAAATACTAAGAAATGAATGACCAAAACGTATACCTGGAATAATCTGGATCAACATTTTTAAGTAGATGTAACTAAAAATAGATAACAAGTTCATTCATATTGGTAAATGTTAAAATGTCTGGATTGATTCTTACATCTACACATTAAGATGTTACAAAAAATATGGTTTGAATGAAGTATTATCGTTGTTTGGTAGGATGAGGTGAAGATTCGGATTAATATTTATAAGCAGGTGTTTTCACAAAGAAATGTCTGGATCCTTTCTTATAGGTAGATGTTACAATAATAACGTGATCCAACTTGGTACTTTTGTTTATGTTTTACCTAAGAAGAAGATTTGAATCCAGTTTTACTGGTAAATAAAAGAATAAATGAAATATTTAAAGTTGATATTACAATGACGGTAAATAAATGACCTGGAATAACACTTTCTATTATTTATTACAACAAAAGACATAATCTGCATCAAATCTTGCATTAAATGTTAAAAGAATGAGGACATTTTGGCCAACACGTTTAGACACCCTGAAACGTTATTTTGAAATAATGTAATGTGAATAGTTCAGTTTAAGTTCAGTTATAAGTTGATGCTCATAAGTTTTAAATTCTTAAAGTGCGTGCATTAGCACTGATTAATATCCATATTAACCGTGACTACTGTTAAAGAGGTTCATTGAAGAAAAAGAGTTATTAACAGGTTTCAATCAAAAGTAAACTTTTCTCATAAGTAGTAAAGAATGAATCTTTACGTAAGTATAATCAAGTAATGTTTTCTAAATTTTCTTGCACAGATTGAGGCCATTCTCATTACGAGGGTGGTACAGACTCTTGTATAAGTTAGTGTTAGTTAGTAATATGTATAATGGTAATGATATTTGATGCAGAAATTGTTTGATGCTGCATTAAGGCTTCTGGATGATTTAAAAGTATGATATTATTCTGAGTCACACTTTCATTATGTTTAGACGTACTTTCGACCTGTATCAGCAGCCAGAGATGTCATAATAACAAATATTTAAGCTGGCGAGTATAACATGTTATATTTTTTCCTTACTTGTGTTTGCTTGTTTTTCTTTACAGTCCGTAATTTTTATTATTTTGATACAGCCCCCCCCCAGTGCACACAGCGGTATGTCTGTGGATTTAGAGACTGGGTTTAAATATCCGTGGTAGGCATAGCACAGATAGCTCATTGTGTGGTTTTGTGCTTAACTACAAACAAACAAACAAAGGACTTGTTTATTACAGAGTTGATTTGGAACATGCTTCTTTTTTCTTCTTCTTTTAACTCTGTGATTACTATTAAGTTTCTAAACCGTGATCATGAAAAGGCAGTTCCTGTGATCATTTAGAAACTATAGAGGAGAGGAGAAATTGCAGTTGAAATAGAGACATGAAAGGCTTTCTCTTAGACCAAGAGCTGTTGACAGCCATGGTAAATGTCTGCATATTTGATCAATCCTTGTAACTAAGAGGTTGATAGATGGCTTTTGGTAACCCAAGCTTGTACAAGATGACCTCTACTGGCTACTTCTCGTATGAAGAAGCATAGGTTGCAAGGACAGTTCATGATGGCGAAGTTCAGTTTGAGTATCTCTAGATACACTAGGGACAGTCTCTATGGGATTTTAAGGCATTTGTTAACTACCCTAGGGAATTTCAGGCACTGGTTTGAGTCTCCAAAACTAATGAGTAGTGAGATGTTTAAGGTGGACAGAGTTTCTACAAAGAATTGTGATACTGTTAGGTGGAGCAGCCAGCATCTTGCTGCAATATTTGGTATAGTAAGTAGCCTTCCTGGCTAATGAGAGATATTTATGACACTGAGACCATACTTGGTGACTTATGTTGCCTATCCTTATACTCTGCAAAGTTTGCTTTAGAATTTGCTTAAGGACGTCACATTTATAAGGATGAACACTCCAGTACTTTTGGAGGAGAATTGATAGAGAAAATGGTAGCAAGTAACTTTGTGCACCATAATTTTATTATGGTGATGTGAAATAGGTGAAATCACCAATGTTTAAATAGATGATGAGAGAGGCTTTGGGGCACTTTTTAAAAAGTATTTGGAACGATTGAGCTACAGGATAAGTGATGCAATGTCTAATGGTGAGTATAGAAGTTGGCAACTGACACACCCAGAATCGTTTGGAGGAGGAGAAACTCGACAACAGGAATATGTTTGTTAATGAGTTGAACCATAAATCTGACCATGTGGAGAACAGAGCAATAAATGGAAGTTCAAAGCTTAAAGGTAAAGTTACCATGAAAACGTAGCTGCCAACGCGTACATTATAAGAAGATTACACGGAAGGCATTTTTCAGCTCGTCTCTTGGTGATTGTGGTAACATACTTATCGATAAATAAGTTTCAGGTGAGCCCATGAAGTGTACAATGTGCCTCAAGGACATATCTTCTTTGACAGAGGCAGTTTCTGTGTGTTTCAAAGTGATCATATCAAACCATATGTTGGAATATGAAGAAACCAGTAGCAGTGGTAACTGCAGCTATAGACACTGTTCTAATATAATTTCAGTGTCCACGATAGTCCGAAGGCATAACTGATGTATCATCCATCAACTTTACTGCAGCATATCACATAAGGTGACAACAGAGCTTCTCAGTCTAGTTTTCATGGTCACTCCACATATAGAGTAATAGTTAGACTCCCAAAGATGCCAGGAACATGAGAGAAGGAGCCACTCCATCTGTGGCTTGTTCTTCCAGTGGTTATGGGAATGTCAATATCTTGTTACGGAATAGCATTATCTGGCATAAATGCTATTCATCTCGGTATAACAAAAGATATAGAGGGTTGATGACAAGCTATGGTAGCAGTTGGTCTGAATAGTTTAAATTAGTAGAGCCTGAGCTGTATCTGAGTACCTATATTATTGTGATGTCTGGTTTAGATATGTCCCAGTAGTGATATAAGGATGAAATGCTGATTTTTTAGTGGAGCTTTCAATATTTTACTCAAATTTTCCATATATCAAGCAGTCTAAGGGAAACCACCACTTGAGTCAATTAGGGAAAACTTTGTTCCGATAAATGGTAACAAGCTAGACATGAGTGGAGAGGTGTGTCAAGAAATTTGTCTTGATTATGTCACTCAATTGAATTAGATGTCTCCAAGTTTGGCTCAAACATTAGTATCTTGGGGATGAACAAACAATGAAAAGTTTCAACCAGTTGCATAAAAAGTGATTACAACTCTGTGGAAAACCAGTGCCAAAAGATTCGACTATAGTTGATTGTACATCTGCATTTTAAGATGGTGGAATTGTGATTACAGACTATACAAGAGATGTTCAGAGGTGTGCTATGGAGGTAGTTTAGTGCATTTGCACTGTCTGTTGCAGTAATAGAACCAATATACATAAAACATTGTTTTTCTCTGAAAAACTTCTTGAACACCCAAAGACTGGTCGAAAATTGTGGAAATAATATGAACTTAAACAGACACACGAACTTACTGACTTGTTCAAAGGGTTTGTTGAAGTGTGTGATGTCCAGATTGCTCCATAAGTAGGAAAACAATCACACGTATCATCATATAGATAGAGCTGACCTGATCCAAAAAAACAACTGCTATACAGGCTTCCTTGGAGTAATAATGATATTTTCAACACTGAAATCAAGTAACTGTTGAAGGATGGGATTATACAACCTTTGGAGGTTGCTCTGTTGTTTTTATTGATGAGTGTCAGAAAGAAGGATGGAACATCTTGGTTTTTGGTGTATTTTATACAGGTGAAAGTGGTAACGTATGTCCTTTCTGATGTTGCATACACATGAACATCTGGATTTATTGGAATGCGACTATGGGTCCAATATACTATATCTGGCTTCCAGCTACTTAAAAGTCAAATTGGATGATGAACATAGACCTGAGACTGCCCTTAACACATGGAAAGGACTACATAAATTCCGTGTCAATGTTACGCCATTTGTTTTATGTAATGCACATGCAAATTTTGAAAGACTTATGGATCTTACATTTTAAACGTTGAAATGGGAGAAATGCTTCATCTATTAATGATACGTTAACCTTTGGTTGCATTTTTTCAGGCAAAAGCGTGTAAAGATTCTAGATTTGAAATTGAAACGAGAAAAGTGTGTGTTTATGTGCTCAGAAGTGGATTTTCTTGGTTGACCCTAGCCTAAGACCAAATGTAATATGGTATCATACCATATTATTGATAGTTTGTGGTGAATGTTTTTTTCAAGATAACCAAACTTTTGTTTGCATTGATTAAGGTTGATATATATTTTTTTGTGAATGCAGGAATATGAACATTCGTATCCTTGAAACATGCTTTAGTAAAAGCAACACTGCTGGTTTATCCTCCCCAGAGTTATCCATTCTGATACTGGTGCCAGTGGTAAAATTGGAGCAGTTTTGTAACAAGAATAGAATGACACAGAGTGTGTGAACATACATGTAAGTTATATGTTAATTGGTCTGAATGGGTTTATCTATAAACTGAGATAGTCCAAAGGCAATTAAATAATTTGGCTGTATCGCTGGGAGTAATAAAGACAAGGTACACTGCTGTGTTTAAAGCAGATAAGACGTACAGATGCATGATACAGTTTATTCAGTTTTCTTTTCTATTTTCTGTAATAATCCATTGTACTAATGATAAATTAACCACTCGGTTGTAATTACTCATTGTTTGAGACTCCTGAATGTGCGTCGCCTGGGGATTTCCATAATTATTTCTAATACAGCTGAAAGGGCAAGGACGTTCTGCACTGGGTTTCGCTTACGTGACCCGCATATTTCGAATTAAACACCTTAACCACAAGGCCATTTCAGGCTCTATTTGTATATAATTAATTTCAGTTTGATAATTAGTTTCATTATGAGTAATTCTGTCAATGAAACATTGTAATGTTGGACAGATTGTGTGAGTTGTAAAGAGTAACATTGTAGCATAACGAATATTGGAATATTGTATGATGAAAAAAATATAAATTTGAAATTAGAGGCGTTTTTCTGTCTCTAAATGTTGAAACTGAACCTCAGTCCAAGTAATATAGATTCTTAGTAGCGAAAGACGTTTTTTTAGAACGTGCTTTGATAGATACATACGTTTAGCAGTGTCATGATAAACCCAAAACAAGTTTTGTTTATGAATGAACATTCAAGTTCAAATATACATAAAACAGTACCTTCTGGATTGCAACCATTCTTAAATATCAAGTAAACTTCGTAGAGTGTGTGTGTAACATTGATGCTTTTTTATGATTTATATTATAATTTTTGTTCACTAACGTGAAACACTGATTTACTAGAATTGTTAAAAGACTGCTATATTATCGATGGAAGGCTTCTCAGCCTGTCATGACCTGGTGGTTTGGGTACTCCACTCGCAATCTGAAGTCGTAGGTTTGAATCCCTGTCCCACGAAACATACTTGCCCTTTCAGCCATGGGCGCGTTATAATATGATGATAAATCCCTCTGGTCGTTGGTAAAAGAGTAGCCCAAGAGTTGGCGGTGGGTGGTGTTGACTAGCTGCCTTCCCTCTAGTCTATCACTGCTAGTGCAGATAGCTCTCGTGTAGCTTTGCGTGAAATTCGAAACAAATCAAACTGAAAACTTTTTATCTTAATTTTATCAGTAGGAAGACTGGTATAGAAGATTATTCAATTGAAAGTTTCGACTGATTTTGCATTAAAATCTTTAATTTTCTCTTATATGCAGTAGCATTAGTGATTATGATGAACGGATTATTACTGTTTTTTGGATAATTTTATTGCACTTATGTATATCATCTTTAATGTATTTAAAATCCTTACCAACTGGAACAGGTAAATCCTTGGTCATAGCTTTTGTCACACCGGCTAAAATTCTGTATTTGTGTAGTAATTGGGGAATCCAAAACAGTTTAGACATTACTAACTTGAGAAAACAACAACAAAAACAAAACAACAACACCCGAAAGACAGACTTAAAGAGTGGCTGCAGAAAAAATTCGTTAAAATAACTTCGCATAGAACATATGATATCTGGAAATAACAGAAATCCTGAAGATCTAGATGGTCTAACATCTTATAAATAACAAAAATCCTGAAGGTCTAGATAGTCTAACATCTTTTGAATAACAGAATTTTGGACGATCTAGATGGTCTAACATCTTTTAAATAACAGAAATCCTGAAGATCTAGATGGTCTAACATCTTTTAAATAACAGAAATCCTGAAGATCTAGATGGTCTAACATCCGCTTCATCTTGTACGACCGCACTTACGGGTTTTGGGCATAAAGGTAATGCATGTTTGTGGAAAAACAATTTGGAACAAGGCTTTTAGTAGATCAATATTTCGTTGAGCACTAATCCCTCTGTGCATTGAATTTATGCATATTTACATAAGTAATGGTAAGATATATCTATTTTTGATCAGTAACCGCACACCCCTAAACTTTTGTATGGTACACCTATATAAAGAGAATAATGGATAAAAAAATAACATCTTTCTCTCTCTCTCTCTATCTATCTCAAGTAGCTGCAAGTGCAGATGTGCCATTACGAGCTTATTGTGCTGTTTTGCGCTAAAACAGAGTAAATAAGCAAAACAATATTAAAGCTATATCATTAAATGAGGTATTGTTTGAAATATATATTTCTCCAGATATTTGTCTTCAAAAATTAAGGTTGCAGTACCAGTTTCACACCGTCATTTTATAGGAGCAGTTTTAGTGCCCGAAGAACCGATATGATTATTCAGATTATGAAAACACGAGAATTAATTTTCCTTTGCTAGAAGTATATGGTATATGTTTGTGGTATATGTCTCTGTACAAATGGACGTGTGGCATCATAACATAATTAAATGCCTGATTATTTACTCTTGAATCGAGGCATGCGTTAAAAGTAAATATTATAAAAACCTTCTTTTTCTCTTTGTTTTTTATGTTTATTTCCAGAGTGTATAGTCAGGTTCAGTGTGTAACAAATTAGTTTCGATTAAACATCCCTACTGCTCTAGAAATATATACTGTAGTAACGAAATAAATAGGGTATGCTATACTTTTCACAGGTAACAATTGAACCAAACGTGTGAGAATGATGAAAAGATACTTGAAGTACCGAGAACATGTTTATGTAATATAGGGATGAGAAAAGTCTTAATTACAGATTCTTTCAATTCCGGCTGTTTTTCGTGTAGTTGATCCTTTTCGAATATTGCAAACTAAACTCATAAAGATTTCCAAGCAGGAGCTCTCCTGAACATGACTTCTCTCAGAGTGACAGATTATATATATTAGACTCTATATATAGACCAATGTCAAACAATAATGACATTATATAAACGCTCTCGTGTTATTTTTCATGTTTTATAGAGAAACTAAACATTGTTTTTATGTAACTTTTCAACAATTTCGCTGAAGCCAAGTGTGAGTAAGTCATATAAAAAACGTCCAATGTTCATCACATCTATTGTCGCCAAAAGTTCGTGATAACAAAGAAAATCAGACACGCTAAAAAATAGATAAATCACAATACAATGATTCCCATAATACGAGGATTTTCGGAAAGTGAATTTGTATAAAGCAGAAACTGTAAAATGTGAAAGTTTATGAGAGTTTCAATTATGTTATGGGTAATTACGATAACCCACTCTGACACCAAGAAAGCTTTTAGGTTGAACGTAAAGAGGGATTTTACAGGTGTACGATTTGTTTGTTTGTTTGAAGTTAAGTACAAAGCTACACAATGGATTATCTGTGCTCTGCCCACCACGGGTATCGAAACCCAGTTTCTAGCGTAATAAATCCGCAGATATACCGCTGTGCCACTGTGGGGCACAAGTGTGCGAAGAGTTTGTTTGTTTGGTTTGAAGTTAAGCACAAAGCTACACAATGGGTTATCTGTGCTCTGCGCACCACGGGTATCGAAACCCGGTTTCTAGCGTTGTAAGTCCGCGGACATACCGCTGTGCCACTATGGCGAAATAGAGCGAAAAAAGTAGGGTGAAAGAATTATAGATATAACTTTAAAATAAAGAAAATTTCGAAAGTAACTAGGTAAATAAAATTTATTACAAAGTTCATAAAATAAATTAATAATGAAATTAAAGATGAATAAAATATTTTTCTAATCTTTATCCAAACAAATTTAGTTATTTTTGGTCCCAGGATTAATTTCGAAATGTCTGATTTTAAAATTATTTTTTATTCATTTCTCCTTTTTTAACCAAATTTTTGAACTTATTCGACATCATCCTCGTTTTTAAAAAAAAAGTTTTACACAGAAAAAAAATAATCTGAAACATTTCCCCTTCAAATCTAACTTATGCATTTCTGAGTTGTGGGGAGGCAGTCACTGAAGAATCCTTTAACCAACTGTCACAGTTTACCCCCAGTGGCCCAGCGGTATGTCTGTGGTCTTACAACGCTACAATCCGAGTTTCGATACCCGTGGTGGACAGAACACAGGTAGCCTTTTGTGTAGCTTTGTGCTTAACTACAAACAAACAAACAAACAAACTTTCATAGTTTCCTTCTCTCATCTTACCTCTGAAGGAGGAAGGTGTAACTTCCAAACCAGTTTTGGTTGTCGGACATCTTACTTCTGACGGAGGAAGGTGTAACTTCCAAACCAGTTTTGGTTGTCGGACATCTTACTTCTGACGGAGGAAGGTGTAACTTCCAAACCAGTTTTGGTTGTCGGATTTTTTACCTCTGAAGGAGGAACGTGTAACTTCCAAACCAGTTTTGGTTGTCGGATTTCTTACCTCTGAAGGAGGAAGGTGTAACTTCCAAATCAGTTTTGGTTGTCGGATTTCTTACCTCTGAAGGAGGAAGGTGTAACTTCCAAACCAGTTTTGGTTGTCGGATTTCTTCTAATCGTGATTTATCTAGTAGGTTAAAAATAACATGAAAAAACCCAGCAAGGTCTAAATTAATATCAACTTCGAACAATTCAAGCTACTTTTTTGTTTCATAACCTTCAAGTAATCTTACCTTATGGCACACACCCTTATTTAATATTAAAAACTCGTTCAAACAAACAGTCTCAATACCTTAATACTTGTTAATTTTACATCTGTCTTGTTACCTCGCAACTGCTAAGCGTTGTAACTGTTACGTTAAGAAACGCACATCTCGATGTACGTGATCGAAAGCTTTGATGTTACGGAAAATGGTGTGTAATGAACAATCCAATGTTTCCAAAATATTTGCTGACTGAACTATAGCTCTTGCAGTATACTTTGGTATTGAACTGTCCCTTTATGCTTCTCGATCCTTGCAGCATACTATAGTATAGAACTGTCCCTTTATGCTACTCGATTCTTGCTGCATACAATAGTATAGAACTGTCCCTTTGTGCTTCTCGATTCTTGCAGCATACTATAGTATAGAACTGTCCCTTTGTGCTACTCGATCCTTGCAGCATACTATAGTATAGAACTGTCCCTTTGTGCTACTCGATTCTTGCAGCATACTATAATATAGAACTGTCCCTTTGTGCTTCTCGATTCTTGCAGCATACTATAGTATAGAACTGTCCCTTTGTGCTTCTCGATCCTTGCAGCATACTATAGTATAGAACTGTCCCTTTATGCTACTCGATTCTTGCAGCATACTATAGTATAGGACTGTCCCTTTGTGGTACTCGATTCTTGCAGTTGAATTGATATTAAATTCCGACCAGAGCAAGCTATGTACTTAGAGTAAAACTAAAAATCGACCTGGCAATCTGTATAGCTAATTATATATACTTTTCTTACGTTTTTACTTATAAAGATTAGAATGTATTGTTTCATCAATTGAGTACCATAGCCGTGGACTATATTTTCGGCCGTAATTCCAGTAATATCTCACGAGATTTGGCCAGCTTTGGAGATTTAGGTTACTCCTAACTACGTTATTTAAGTTAAAAATGGAAAACAATATCTATAATTAAAGTATTAAAATAAAACATTAAATTAGAAAGTGATGACATTTGATATATTAAATAGTATAACCAATACTAAGTAACAATAAATAAATAATATAGGATACCTTACGTGGGGAACAGACACACCAGAGGTTGATTTGAACTAATATCCTAGAAGTATCTTTTAACCAATGAGAGTGACATCTGTGACAATCTATGAGGCATATATTACTCTTTGAACTGAGTCCAGTTAGTAGCACTAAGTTTTCTCTGGTTCACCTAAAAATTAATGTTTATCAAGATACAAAATAGTAAATAAAAACAAAATAATACCTGAATCGTCCATGAAAATATAACGATGTTAAATGTACTACAAAATAAACAACATGTTAAACATACTATTTTGTGTGTCTAACACTATTACTAACGTCAGCCTCCTAACAAACGCATAAAGTTGGCTACGATAAATCTTCCGTAAGAGCCGAAAAGGAAACAATACAAGTCTCTAGAGAGTTGAATAGAAATAAGACTTAGAAAGTTTTTTTTATTTCGCGCAAAGCTACACGAGGGCTATCTGCGCTAGCCGTCCTTAATTTATTAGTGTAAGACTAGAGGGAAGGCAGCTAGTCATCACCACCCACCGCCAACTCTTGGGCTACTCTTTTACCAACGAATAGTGGGATTGACCGTAACATTATAACGCCCCCACGGCTGAAAGGGCGAGCTTGTTTGGTGGGACAGGGATTTGAACCCGCGACCGACTGAGAAAGGAAAGATATAACACTCGTTATCAAAAGCTAATATAACTAATGACGTAGGTCATACTATATATGGAAATGCTATATAGATAATATCAACTATATATAACTTAAACTAATGGGGAGTAAAACACTGGTGGTCAATACACTAAAGTCATTCCCTATTACCTTAATCAACATCCCAATGAATTAAAGCGTAAACGTGAGAGTTTTTAAAATGTGATATTCTGTAAAGCTTCTCAACCCATAATCTGTAGCAAGAATATTGTTGAATTTCCCATAGAATTCAATGAAATTTGCGTTTAAAATATTAAAGTGAAACCTTGTTTGTTTTCGAGTTCTCCACAAAGTCTTGTAATGGTGAACAAATTATGTTGCATCTAATAAGCTGAGAGTAGTAAACATTGTAATATAACTTATTTAGATTAATCATATTCGGGAGTGAAAAGTTTATAAGTTCAAAGCTGAATGAGTTTTTTTTCAATGAAAACTTTAAACTTGAATATGTTGTTGATGATACTGATATCTAAGTCCAGATATTGCGCTTTGGTTTGAGCTGCGGTGGATAAATGTATTTGGTTGTTTCAAGGAAACCTAGATAATTAGATAAAAGAACATCATCAATACATCTACAAATGTGCAAATGTTTACTATAGGGCTTTCTTCCTAAGATTTGTAATGTATGAAAATAAATACAGAATAAATACAAACGCGCACTCTGTAAGATGAAGTTACCTCTCAATGGAATTACATATGTATGTGTTGGAAGACACAAGCTGGCCGAGTTGCACAAATATATCATCAAGTACAAAAATACAGGGTCTTTAAGAATTCCGTGGTAATTTTTATGAGTGACATTACCATAGAAAGTTCTGTGTCTACTGACGCAGAACAGTAATTTACCCGAATTATTAAACTACCTTTTTTAATTTTATCAGTAGGAACACTAGTGTAAATATTATGGAATCTTTGATAACATTGTAGCATTTCTTTAAGTATTCTGTAATGCACTTCAGACCATTACCTATCAGAGTTGACAAATCTTCAGTCGTGGTATTTTTATCCTCGGCAATAAACCTGTATTTATAAAGTGTTTTAATAAACCTGTGTTTATAAGGTGTTTTAATAAACCTGTATTTATAAGGTGTTTTAGGTACTTTTGGAATCGAAAAGAATTTAGGTATAACGTTGTTTGAATTAATTGAATGTATTTTAGAGCTGCGCAGTGAAAACGCAGACATATATTGGAAATTACAGTTTATTTTTTTATGTGCAGCCAAACCGAATTTTATATAGTGTTAGTTTCGCATCTGTTTCACTGATACTTCAGGCAAAAATATAATTTTAGATCACCACCAGCTTCTACAATCATGATCCTAGGCTTCAGAACCTCATGATATACATACTGTATGCTATTCTGTTCAGTTTAATTTAAAATAATTACCGCTTGTATGCGGAGTTTTTACGGATTTTCAAACTGGTAGAACATTTGCAAACTGAACGTCAAGTCTAAAATACACATAAAAGAAAACAACAAACAAACTGGTATTCAGATCTCATCTATTTGTGTGTTGTAAAAAGGTCAGGTCGCTAACGCGCTCCATCAACATTATCTTGCTGTCTTAAGACTTGATTAAGAAAGAGAGGTGAAGAATGGCATCTACGGTATGCTGGGAAAACTCGTAGATTGTTATTTGGCACCAAATTGTCGGAATCCGCAAATAAAAGAAGGGCTGTTTTATTATTTATTCATAAATTGATTTTTACTCTTAGAATTCCTGCAGACGTTCATATTTTTTTCTCAAGCAATTTCCTTTCACGTTATTGTTCACCATAAATGTAAAGTAAGAATTGTCAAACAAATTATGCATTCTCCCAGCCTTGATGTTATAATCTAGTCATGTGCTTCTCTAATCTACCGCCTGTGAATTTGAGAAAGCTTTTACAGAAAAGTGGGGACCTTCGAAAAAATTAGTCCTTCACAACGCTCGCAAAAATGCTTGGGACTTGAGGGTTATAGAAAACTTTCGAACCTTCTTATACGTTAGATCTGTACAACACATAGAGAACATTTTAAGATATTGCATTAGTCTTTGTGTTACACAAGGTTTACAAAAAATGTCGAGAGCTCTCATAAAAATTTTTTTCACATAAAATTCATAGAAAATTTAGTCTTCGTATTTTTTTCTGTTTTAGCACTAAACTACGGAATGGATTATGTGCATACCACGGGAAATAAAATCCAGGAATCCACTGGGGGGCAGAAAAGTTAGAACTTGAATGTAAAGAGAGTTCGCAAAACATTCTTAATTGATAAGTTATATGTAAGGTAAACTTATGTAATGAAAAAAAACGATAAGTGACTTTGTTTGTAGATAGTTTTGATATATGGCGAAAAGCTTCAGCAGATATTTCTTTTGCAATATCTCAACCAACAATTGGTCCAGTTATCAACGCTATTTTCAAGTTTTGAACAACTTGACTTTCAAGATCTACTTATCTACATGAGCCAATGTTTCCATTTATGAAATTTATGTTTTAAGATCTGTGCAAGAACTCAGCCAACAGACGTTTCAGTATATCAAAGCTATCTTCAAGTTTTGAACAACGAAAAACATTTTCAAGACTTTGTTTGTTGTTAAGAACAAAGCTACAAAATGGGCTATGTGTGCAGTACCCACCACGGGTATTTAAACCCGGTTTTTAGCGTTATAATCTTACAGACTTACCGCTGAATCATTGGAGGGCACGATAAATGACAACAGTTGTATAAAAACGATTATAGCTTACATACTTGTTCTATTTTGAGAATGGCCTGTAATAATAAAACTGATTATAATATACTCCAGTACAAACAAATGAAAATACACTTTAGTAAAATTAATTAAAATACACTTTAGTAGCATTAATTAAAATACACTTCAGTAAAACAAATGAAAATACACTTTAGCAAAATGAATTAAAATGAGCAGTAATAAAATTAATTAGAACATCCAAAAGTATTATTAAATAAAATGACATATAAGGTTAAACTCTTTGTCCCTGGCCGGGCTTGGCCTAGTAACGAACTTGTTCGGACTGTGAATGCGAGGTTCATGGTTTGGCCAGTTAAAACGTGCTCCGCACTTTGGACTGTGGTTACGCTGGAAGAGTGACAGTCAAATCCAATATTCGCTCAGACAAGAATAATACAAGGTTTATTGGGTGGTCCCGTTGATTAGCTACCTTCCCTCTAGTCTATTAGTTCAAAATAAGGGACCATTATGCGCAGATAACCCTTTGTGTAGTAAAGAAACCTCTCCGTTCCAAAGTTAACTACAGAGACCCATCATGCTGCACCTTATTTTGATATTTTGTGTCATTATTAACAGGTGTAACATTCTCATACTCTAAGAACTCAGTCAACTTTGTAGAGATTGTAAAAACAACAACGATACACTCGCAAGATGCAGTGCTCGGCTTTGATGTATCCAGTCTATTTATTCATTTACTAACCTTTGAAACATTACAGATACTCTGCCAAAACAGATCGAAAGCTATAGAAGTCTTTAAAGAATATAATACACACAACTGATAATAACAACGATAACAGAGTCCTAAATCATCTGTATTAAGGCAGCTCACTTCCATGATGAAGATATATTTTGTTTGTTTGTTTCAGAACTATTGTGGAAAACAACACAAAGGGCTATTTATCTGCATAGACAAACATAATTATGAATTGATAGACTAGAGTGAAGGCAACTAGTGAATAACACCCACTGCTAATTCTTGGGTTACTCTTACCTGACCGACAAGGTGGGGAGGGAGATAACGGACTCCCAGTCCTATACACATATATCAGGAAAGTCTACAAGAAACCCACAGATACTGTAAACCAAACCACCCAACAGTGTAAAGACAATCGTTTATAGAACATCTAGTTTTACGAAGGAACAAGAAAGACAGGAAGAAAAATATGTTTATACAATCCTCCTTGACAATGGCTACAGCAACACAATACGATCACAGTTAATACACACCGAACCATCCATAGAAAGCAAAAACACCATTGAAATCACTTGTGAAAGTGGACTCCAGTACATTAGAGAAACAGAAATACCAACAAAATTTAGAAGTAAAGAGCACACAAGACTGAAACACCAATCTGTCTGCTGACTGCATGAATATTTTACGTTAGAAAGGGCTGTTACATACCCTTCAAACAAGTGTACAATGTTCACCGACACCACACTATCTATGTACAAAATGTCAAATGCTGTCAAAATGTAATTCTTTTGTACAGCCTTTCAAAATGTTTGAGATTTTGTATAAACTTTTTGCACAAAGCTCACAGAGAAGTAAAGATCTTATATAGATAACCGCTCTATATGAAAACTCACAAAAACTTCGAAATCCCGTGAAAGGCAGACTTGCACAAATTACACAAAGAAGTTGGGATGTTAATTAAGTTGATTATGTATAACTTTAATGGAAAATTTCGAGATTGTTACCAAAACTATGGTTCTGTTTATGTTTTCAGACGACTTTAATGTCTTTTATATAATGATAACATTTTGTAGTTCTGCACAACGTTCACAAAAGTTCGAATTTTGTACAAATTTTAGTTCTGCAAAACTTATATCCTTTACAAATAAAGGTTCAAGACCTTATTTAAAAGCAATTACTGCTACAAACAACAAATATTTTCCTTTTTCATTAATCACCAACCAGGTTATTTAGGGTTGTCATGCAAGTCTGTTGTGTCTTCTAATTAATAACTTGTTTGTTAAATCCGTCTTTAAGCAAGCTGTAAATATTCTTGAATAGTCCTCTTTAGAATATGCGAGTCTTTAATAAAAGAATTCTCTTTAAAGCGTGACATTCATGTCTTCTACAAGGGTTGAAGGGTAATTAATTACATGCTTAAAATTTGATGGCTTTCTCGGTAAGCCGAGATGAAGTTTGTGATTCTAGTGAAAAGAGCCATTGTTGAATGGAAGGCAAGTCAGAAAGTTTTGTTCAGGCCACACGATAGCAGCTTCTGGAATATTGCGAGCTAACCTGCTAGTCGTAACGGTAATATAAAAATTGGTTTGAAAACATTTGAATGAAATTATGGTATATTACATAAACAATATATTTAATTTTTAAAGGCATATTTTCGTTACTTACTACAACGTGTTTTATGTACAGCGTTTGGATCATCAGATGCTGAGACGAACAACTTTCGACATACTCGTGCTAGCTCTTGAAAACGGAATACATAAGAGAAGAAAAACGAGGTATTTTCGTTATAGAGAAATAAAAAACAACGTGGTAATTGATAACTTCAAGTTAGCATAAAATATCTCCATAGTTGCGAAAACTGCAATTTAATGCAATGCTTTTTTGTTTTAGTACGTGTCAAACAACTGATTTATCTTTGTGCAAACTGATCAAATTTCTATACTAGTTCAAGTATTCTTCAAACTTTAAGACCGCTTATGTCGGGTGTAATTTATAAAAAAAAAAGATTATATCTGTTTTTGTTGAAGTACCTTGGCTATAAATGTGATTAGACTCTGTCTGTGCGCACTTACGACTAGAGCGAATTTCTCTTTCAAAATCATATATATATATATATTATTTGAGAAATATCTAAAACCAATTTGAACGAAGATCACTCGCCCTTGAAACAAAGCTTAATGTTAATGCTTTCAATTTCTTGAAGCTCTAAAATGCTGTTTTCACTTGTTTACCACTAGGAGGAAAATCGTACCTTTAATTTTAATTATTCTGTATAATTAATTATAAATGGCAGACAAACATGTTTTAATTTCTGTAAATATTATAAAAGTTAATACGTCTAATGTTTATAATCTTTAGGTATTGGCAAAGAATTTTTTGGTTTTATGTAAAAAATATGATATGCAATATCATATAACTTAAATTTTACAAGGGTTAGATAATTACTGAAATAAGAATCATTGGTTAAAACTACAGATGCTTTTAAAAAATGCCCCCCAGTGACACAGTGGTATGTCTGCGGACTTACAACGCTAGAATCCGGGTTTCGATACCCGTGGTGGGCAGAGCACAGATAGCCCATTGTGTAGCTTTATGCTTAATTACAAACAAACAAAGCTTTAAAAAATTGAAACCTTATCATATTCGTCTAAATATGTATTCGAGTAAATCCTAGAACTATGTTTTTATAAAGTCGTTTATCAAACTTTTTTCTTGCTGTTATTTTGAAATTGTAAAAACAACTTAATAAAAAGAAACAGTAATTTGTTAAAAAACGACGGTGGTGCCGTCAGCTGCAGCGGCGGTTAAGTGATGAAGCTTGGTTTGTTTGAGGACGAAAATAATACCACGTTTCGTGAGACATCTGAAAATCTCAAGCACAAGGAAAGCTGTAGGAAAGAAAAAAAAATACTTGTTTTTATTCATTCTGTCAAGAATGAATAAAGAATATAGAAAATACCCTGCTGTTACGAGAGTAGTTGCTGCACGAGATTAATAGAAAACAACGTACGCCTTGTGACACTCGAACTGAAAAAGATGTGTGAGAGCTCTAAAATATCTGCTATCCTTGTTAGCTGTCTTAACGCAGATTAGAAGCGAAAAATTTTTAATATTAAACGCTCTCATAGATTGTGCCAAAGAAGTTCAAAAACAGTTACTAGGTGGGCGCTACTTTTTGTAGTTGTATTGAAAAGTGGTTTCTTCAGAAGATTTAGAGTATGAAATGTACTAATTAAAGACATTTGTGATAAGAATAAAAAACTTTTTATTGAAATATGTCACAACCGACATTAACACAATTTTCACACTTATTTCACAGTTATTAGTAGGGCGTTATTTTGTAGTTCTTGTCATATCGAAAGTGATTTCTTTGGAATGTTTGGTTTGGTTTGAATTTCGCGCAAAGCTACATGAGGGCTATCTGCGCTAGCCGTCCCTGATTTAGTAGTGAAAGACTAGAGGGAAGGCAGCTAGTAATCACCACCCACCGCCAACTCTTGGGTTACTCTTTTATCAACAAATAGTAGGATTGACCGTCACATTATAACGTCCACACGAGCGAGCATGTCTGGTAGGACGGGTATTCGAACCCGCGACCCTCAAATTGCGAGTCAAGCGCCCTAACCACCTGGCCATGCCGGACAAGTTTCTTTACAAGTATCAGATCATTGAATTTACTAATTAAAGACATTTTGAATCAAATATGTCACAACTGAATTAAATATTAACACAGGTTTATACATTTAGGATGTTTTGAGACAATTAGGTCGTCCACATGAATCGGCATATAATCTAATAATGAAGACTTCATTAAAAATTTCGTTAAAGATTTCCAATGTGTTCAATGTTTTATCTTCTGCCCTCCCCCCAGTGGCACAGCGGTATGTCTGCGGACTTACAACGCTAAAAACCGGGTTTCGATACCCGTGGTAGGCAGAGCACAGATAGCCCATTGTGTAGCTTTGTGCTTAATTATAAAAAACAGTTTATATTCTGCTA
Source organism: Limulus polyphemus (assembly GCF_000517525.1). NCBI lineage: Eukaryota > Metazoa > Arthropoda > Merostomata > Xiphosura > Limulidae > Limulus > Limulus polyphemus. The sequence goes on along the minus strand of NW_013665655.1, from coordinate 1,328,716 downwards.
AAACTTTAAGAGATTAGACGTTCCTTAATTATTATGTGGTACTTTGACAGATGCTAAGTCATAAGTACAGTACACCTTATAAGGTTAGGTGACAGTAGCTTTACATTTGTATTAGTGACTTGTGTCGCTGCGAATGCCAGCCTACGCCACGGACGATTTGTTAAACATTTATGTATTTAGTTGACGGCAAAATCTTGACCATTCGTCTGTGCAATGAGTCACTGTTCGATTTATGGCTAGAGAAATATTCACAGAGCGAGACTGTTGAAATGATAAGGAGTCAAAAGACATAACATTCTGAAGAAAAGAGCATTAAATGCTCTCTATGGGAACTGAGAAACTCGCAAAGCAGAGCTTTTCGGACAGTAATACCTCTCGAAACCATACCTTAACCTATTCAGGTGAAACGCCTTCATTGCAAAGTGAAGCTTATGGTTATGCAAGAGAACATAACTCCTGGTACCGTTAACAAAATAATAAACAAAGATTGGAATTTGAAGTTGTTAAAGGTTCATTTTGAATCTAAAGGTTGTTCTCGTCAGACGACCGAGAAAACTGAAATCCACAGCAGTTCCATTCGACTATATATTTCAAGTTCCTAAGTGCAGCTCCAAGACACTGTGCCTTTTGGTCGTCTTGAACTTGGTTAGAGGGTCAAATCCCACCATTGAACATGCTCGTCTTTTCAGCCCTGGGGGCGCTATAACGTAACGACCAATCCCACTATATTTTGCTAAACACTAGTCCAAAAGTTGACAGTGGGTAGTGTTGGCTAACTGCCTTCCCTCTAGCCTATCGCTTCTAAATTAGGGAGAGCTAGTGAAGATAGCCTTCGAGTAGCTTTGCGCGAAATTCAACAACCAACCAAACAAACAATACGTTTGGTTTTTGAAGCTGAAGTCCACAAACAGTGGAAAGTTTCTGAACATGGTGGTTTAAGAGTGACCTCTCTGTCTTTTCCAGAATCCCATTGCAATGAAATTTGTGATGTCAGGCAATGCCATCAGATCAAGTACGATCCATAATCAAAGTAATTATATGAAGAGAGAAATTAGTTTCAGTGTTATAATAACATGTAATGAAACTAATTATAATGTGTGACAGAAATTAAACAAATAATAAGAACAACTCTTGAAGACATATTTCATATATAAAACAATAAGCTTCCACGAACACCATACTGAAATGTTACGTGTGGTCATTTCTGTTACATGCTAGTGAGACTTAGATTATCAGCAAAATCTTCTTAGACTGGTTTGTAAGAAGAATAACGCGGGATAAGTGGACTAATGAAGCAGTGGTTATATCATTTGGATAGAACAGGGAAGAAATCATCGCGAATGGTACAGAATAGATAAGTGAGATATCTTGGCCATGTAGTATATATACGAGGAAGTGGTCTACTGATGGAAACTTTAACAATATGAGAATAATAATAAAAAGAGCAAGAGGAAGACAAAGAGAGAGAGGTGGTTTGTCAACAAGAAGAGTATGACTAGAATGCCAGCTTTAAAAAAATATTCCTCACAGCAAAATTAGAGAAAGATAGAGAGCCATAGCTGCCAACCTTTGGAACAGAAATGGATTCTCTAATCTGACTGTGTAAACCTAAGTAGAATATTATGAAATAAAATAAATTTTAATGATAAGAGGTCCTTGTGAAGTTACGGATTTTTTATTTGACAGCTCTTAAGGTATGTGAAAAACGAGCTATAGTAATTTTGATATTTTGTTTAAGTTTTGTAGCAACTACAAAGCAATGCAATAGTTACAATGTATTGGTTATAGGGTATTATTTGTGTTTTTGAATAAATCAGTCAGTCATGGATATCGATGAATAATTAAGACATACAGAACCTCTGGAGTTTGTAATTTCTATCACTTTGTTTATAGTTTTGGATGTAATCTGCATTGTTTTTGCATGTACTGTTTTTTACATTTTTCTTTAGTTTGTTGGTAAACATTTACTAGATCTAGCTTTCTGATTTATAAATTCGTGTCCTAAGAAATCTGGTTAATATATCTTCTGACTCTTCGCTGAATAATTGTTTTGGGAAATATTTTGTATGAAACAGACCACAAATTGTAAACTGGAAGAATTTTACAAGACATTTAGTGTAAGACTAGAGGGAAGGCAACTAGTTATCACCACCCACCACCAACTCTTGGGCTATTCTTTTACCAACGAATAGTGGGATTGTCGCATTATAACGCCCCCACTACTGAAAGGTCGAGCATGTTTGGTGTGACAGGGATTCGAACCCGCGACCCTCAGATTGCGAGTCGAGTGCCTTAACCACCTGGCCTTTCCCTTACAACTGTAACAGCAAATGAAAATAATATATATATATAAACGTTTAACTAAGTTAGTAAAAACACAAGAAGACTGACTGAAGTTGTTGCATACAAATAAAATAAAACAAAAACTAATACTACTGTTTGTAGTTAAGCACGAAGTTACACAATAGAATATCTACGTTGTGCTCAACAACGGGTATCGAAACCCGAATTTTAGTGCTACAAGTCTTCAGGTTTACCGGTGAGCTACTGGGACACTACTCTCCGGCGTAAACGTTTAATTTTGGAAAAAGGGGAAAAATAATGACACAGGAAAAAAAAAACTTGTTCAGTGTAAGACATAAGAAAAAAAAGAAAGCCAAAAAATTAAATGATTTTGTTGCTTGTAATTTTAATTTTTGTGAGTGTCAAGAAGAAAGGAAATAATAAATTTACAGAATAATAGAAATATATAGAGTTCTCAATGGACAATTGTTTACAAACTGAAGTTTTAATTAGTAAGTTTAAACATTTTGATCAGAAGTATTCTAAATCACATATGAAATAAATCTAGAATTTTCTTGCAAGATATAGGATTAAACGGCGTTTTATAAGCACTTATTTAATTGTTTCTTTTGCAAAAAGACACGAAAAAGCTAGTGTTTAAGATAGTTGTCAATAGATGCCGCTCGTTCTATTCAATCAGAAATATATATTTATATATATTTTTTGTTCAATCTCGTCTATACTGTCTGTAAGGTCCTCAATGATGAGCAGAAAGTATATTATAGTTGACTTTTGCTAAGAGATTAAAACGGTAGTCACGTGATCTGTTCTTAGGTTTCGGTGATTATACGAATCTAGAAGGGATTAAAATAGTATGCAAGAGTGCTTCTGTAGTCCTTTTGCTGACATTCTTAAAACCTTTGTTTAATTAACGCACTAATTAATCATCCATATTCTTCTCTTCTGATCAGCTTAAATAACATAATCCATAAGTATTAGCTCTGCCTATCAACTGAGAAGGTTCTGATTGCTTGTTATTACGATATATATAAAATAAGGACTGACGTGCCTCTAATGATTCTAAGGTCTGGATGTTTATAGTTTAGGCATGATAGGAGTATTGATAATAAAATGGAATCTGCTGTATTTCTGATAGATCTTAACAGATATCGAAGGTATACAAAGTTTAACACAGCAAACACTTAATTAGCTATTTATTAGGTAAACTGCAAGGCGCCTTTAACGAAGGTTCTGAAATACGAAACAAACATAGTCTTTCAGTTTTGGTTTGAGCTTCTTTATTAGTAAAGTTTCTTTGATCTGCAGATTTAATTCAGTCTTCGTTGATCTAACTCTTTTGAACTTTTCTTTTTTTCACCGGTTCTTCACATTCAATGTCAGAAAATTTCGAAATAGTTGGATCAGCGAATATTGAACTAAATCTGCAGATCAAAGAAACTCTGCTAATAAAGAAGCTCAAACCAAAACTGAAATCAAATAGCTAGTGCAACTTATTATTGAAACTATAAAAGTCACTACAATGAACTATTGAACTTTGCTCTAAAAATGATGTCGAAACGTTGTACATTTGCTGCTATGTTAAACTTATATTAAAGTTTTTCTTCATTACCCATTCAAGCCGTTTCCAAGCATTATTAGTCTCAAAGTGGGTTCCTCGTCATCGAATACCTTAATTGATCCATCTGTCTGTCTGTCTATCGATCTGTTTGTAGTCAGTCTTAAGAGTCATGTTTCGAGTTGTTTCAAAAAGAAAGTTATGTTGACATTGTATTATAAAGAGAGCTTATAATCTACACTACAAATCGATCAAGAAGACTGACTTGCTGTTCATACAACTCTTCTATATTATGAGCAAGCCGATACAAAATATAATTTTGAACTTTAAGTACATAGCTTACTCTGATCGGAAGCCTTTATTACCTACATCAAACATTTACTTTACTTTAAAGATAAAAGGTAACTTTTTAACTATCTTTCAATTAGTTATTTTCCACTCTAGAAAGTTTTCTCTATAGTTTCGCCCATACTCTTCTAGTGCGAGAAAATATGAACCTATGCAATTGATGTTATCTTGATTTAAGCATGTGTAGATTCAATGCTTAGACGGTATACTGATATCGTCAATACAGAAATACATATTTTCAATGATAAACATTTATATCTAGTCTTCTACTGAAAAAGATCGGTGAATAAAAATGTTATCCTTGCATATACCGAAATCAGGAAAGCTATAGGGATTGGAAACGTATCGTCTTTCAGATATACAATGTGATTTACTGTTTCTAAATGTAGGAAGTTTAACGAGAAATGGGATTTACATGATGTTCTAAAAACAAAGACCCTGTCTCTGTAGGCATGGGTCACTCTTTCTTTCACAGCTTGCGTAAAATCATCACGACATTACTTTAAATGACCTGTTTGAAAAGTTACCGCCACTTTTACGGTGTTTTTAGTATTATTATTGTTTACACACAGCTTTATGAATAGAACAGAAATAGTGCATTAGGCTTCTGAAATGAATATGACAATCAATATAAACTTGCTTTAATTTCCCCTTTTGCTACACTTCCTCAGAAGCTGAAACTTAACTACAGAACTTATGATGGGTCGAGCATAGGTAGTCTAGGGAATAGTGTTCCGGATTGCGGATCAGAAGGTCCAAGGTTCGAGCTATGATACGTTGTTGATCGCACCGTGAGTTCAGTTGTAAGCGCTTAAGATTTGATAGTTATGTCCTCTACTTGGTTAAGAGGAGCCGTTTAGGTAACGGGTGCTGTTACTGGTTACTAACCCTCTGGTAGCGATTCAAAATTATGGATAGTTATGAACTTGGTCTATAACCTGGTTATTTAGCCCATGTATTGCAAAAAGTATCATTTAGGTTGAAAATAATTGACACCAAAACCTTAGTTATTCATGTTATAATGGAAACTGCGAAACTACTACGATAGACATCATGATAAAAATAATCAGATCAAAAACGAATGTTGGGGATGTATGTATATAGGAAACTAGGTAAAAGTCTTATTACTATTTTATTTCAAGATGGCGAATGAAATAGTGAGTGACAAATTCAAAAATATTTTACTAGATGTGCGTGTGCAGGGTCCCCGAAAGTGTAAATATAAGAGTAAATAAAACCAAAATTAAGAGTAACAAATATTTATATTCCTTGTTTTTGAAGTTCGTATATTATGTTGTGTTGTAGCCTACAGAGTGCATAATTCTTGGCATTTGGTGATTCATGGCATGCCACGTTTGGCTGACGTCACGACAGTACAAATTGCAACGTTAAGCGTCTCTTATGTGACGCCATTTTAGTGTCTACTGACTGACTGGCAAACAACACACTACTGTATAGTAGCACGAGTGGTGAAAACAATAGACCCTTACATGCGGCCTTTAGATCCGGCATGGCCAGGTGGTTAGGGCGCTCGACTAGCAATCTGAGGGTCGCAGGTTTGAGTCCCCGTCACACCAAACATGCTCTCCCTTTCAGCCGTGGGGTCGTTACAATGTGACGGTCAATCCCACTATTCGTTGGAAAAAGAGTAGCCCAAGAGTTGGTGGTGGGTGGTGATGATTAGCTGCCTTCCCTCTAGTCTTACACTGCTAAATTAGGGACGGCTAACGCAGATAGCCCTCGTGTAGCTTAGCGCGAAATTCAAAACAAACCAACCATGCAGCCTTCGGTTCCCTTTCGGGGAAAGTAGGCAGCACAACCACTATGCACATTACGTGGTTCGTATCTAAAACTTCTAAATTTAGGTCATCTTACCTTCTTGATCATAAACTGGTAAGTCTCATCAGTTGTGTTAGAGGAACAGGAGAACGACAACTAGTTCTGCTCGGTTATAATGCTGAAATCTATCTTACCTTCTTGATCATAAACTGGTAAGTCTCATCAGTTGTGTTAGAGGAACAGGAGAACGACAACTAGTTCTGCTCGGTTATAATGCTGAAATCTATTTCGTTTTTTTTTTTTTCATTTTGACAGAAACCCGCTAATTATCCTCGACGAGTCTAAGAGGAACGAACAACCTTCTAAAATAACAAAACAAATATAATTCCAACGAAACTTTCTGTTCTTAAGATTCGTGTTTTAGGATTAAAGTACAATTAAAGAAATAGATACCATGCACCCTCATTGTAACTAGACTGAGATGAGGTTTTTACTACGTGGTTTATCAGTAAAATTTATTACTGCCAGTAGATGGTGCTGAAGCTCGACTAACTGATTACTTAGGCAAACTTTGCAAGTTAGTAATTTTTCTAAAACCAAAACATCAAACAGACTCATTGGCTAACATGGTTACGTATTAACTTTTATTCTTAATATCTACGGAACTTTTACAGAGGGCAAAACAATTACAGTTCTTGTAAGAGAATATGAAAGCTTTAATGTTGAAATACTACATTTATGTAAGTAAACAACTTTAAACGTCAGTATATATTGTACTCATGTTGGTAATAAAAAAGTTAACAACATTTACGTATCTACGTATCTAAACCGGGTATTCCCTGAAATGTTGGCATTTTGTTCAAATTACACACAATAACTGTTATAGTGTTCAGAAGCTTTATTAAATCAGCGATTACTCAGAAAATAGAGAGATGAAATACCAAGACTTTATTTCATTGGTTTGAGGCAAATATAAGTTCCATTTCAGTTCGAAAATCAGTTTTGATAAGTTGAGTCAAATAAAACATTGCTCTGGGGATCTTACTTAATGACACTTTTCGGTTTTGGAAACGTGAATGTTGATTTTAGACATAGCTTCAAACATTCCCACTTCCGCTGCTGCTTTCGAGTGACTTATATTGGGAAGAGAACTTAGGGGAAATGGAAATTCTAGCCTGTAGCAAACTTCTCAACTTGTAAACAAACCCAACAATTGCACTTTACGTTTGAGAAATATTATGTAAGTAACTTTTGCTGCTACAAGTTAAGTCTGGATAATTCAGATGATCTATAAGTAACTTTTGCTGCTACAAGTTAAGTCTGGATAATTCAGATGATCTATAAGTAACATTTACTGCTACAAGGCAAGTCTGGATAATTCAAATGATCTATAAGTAACTTTTGCTGCTACAAGTTAAGTCTGGATAATTCAGATGATCTATAAGTAACTTTTGCTGCTACAAAGTAAGTCTGGATAAGTCAGATGATCTATAAGTTACTTGATGCAAAACACTAAATAAGTTTAATATCAATCTCATTAACTCTAATTAATTACACTCTACACAACGTTCTATTTCAGGCAAACTCTAATTAAATACACTATACACAACGTTCTGTTTCGGACAAGAACCAGAAATATACCATTATTTGCCTTCTGAAATTAAGCTATTTATAAGGAAAACGAGTGGCTTTATATTATGTGTAGCCAGTGGCGTTTCCAAGATTCCGTATTTGGGAATGGGCATAACAGGGGGCAGAAAAATTAATAGTTTCATGTTAATGGGAGTCACAGTGTAGATAATTTTATTATCTTAAAAGAATAAATCGCGATATCTCAAATGAGAGGGTGTATACTTGAGAAAAACCTCTCTAATGGGGTCTGCCCCCTCCCCCAACGCTACCATGTTGTATATGTCCACTCTGTGTGTGGTATAGAACACGTGTATGTTGATTTAAATAGAATTATTATAAATGATGAAGAATATAAAATATGTGATTTCGACAACAAAATTTAAAATGCTATATAATTTTAGAGGATTCGATACATAAAAGTGTTATTACACTCACGTTAAATGGTTGCGAATAGGCGATCAGTTGTATAGGGTAACCCAAGAGTTAGTTGTTATACGGTTAAATCTCTTCTTCGTAGATAATATGAAATTTACCCACTAAGCTCGTAGGTCCATTGTCAGGCTGTTTCGTGCATATTTACTTTTCTATATACTCAGAAATGAATCTAAAGGCCGATGACAACTAAATAAAGAATCAGTATATATTTTCGGCGATGTTAAGTTTTGGAGCGCCTTGTATTTACTTTCTGGCCTTAACTTAAGTTAACTGCCATTCAGTTAATATGAGCCATTGAAACAGCGAGTCGTTTGAGAAGAAATATGAAAAATTCTCACATTACTTAGTTAAAAGTAAACAACAAATAACTCGTCATAAGCAGCTATATTAAATTCATTTCTAGGCTTTGGAATCTTAAGTAAGTATATAGCGTTAAAATTAAAGGATCCGGTTGTAACAACGACCTTGCTTTAGAGAGACAGAAAAATTCTGTTGGTAATTGTATTAAGAAAATTTCAAGAAGCAGCTTTGATGTTTCTAAGCTTATTAGAATTTAGCAATAACTACTTTCTGACTGTTAGTGTTTTACAGACAAGAAGACACACCAAAACAAGAAAATTATCACCCACTACAACATCTACCATGTGGGAGATAGAGGTTTGTTTAACACCCACTACAAAATCTACGATGTGGGAGATAGAGGTTTGTTTAACACCCACTACAACATCTACGATGTGGGAGATAGAGGTTTGTTTAACACCCACTACAACATCTACGATGTGGGAGATAGAGGTTTGTTTAACACCTACTACAACATCTACGATGTGGGAGATAGAGGTTTGTTTAACACCTACTACAACATCTACGATGTGGGAGATAGAGTTTGTTTAACACCCACTACAACATCTACGATGTGGGAGATAGAGGTTTGTTTAACACCTACTACAACATCTACGATGTGGGAGATAGAGTTTGTTTAACACCCACTACAACATCTACGATGTGGGAGATAGAG
>NW_013665655.1:1288885-1318660 GCF_000517525.1 Limulus polyphemus | reverse complement strand
GTTTAACACCCACTACAACATCTACTATGTGGGAGATAGCGGTTTGTTTAACACCCACTACAACATCTACGATGTGGGAGATAGAAGTTTGTTTAACACCCACTACAACATCTACGATGTGGGAGATAGAGGTTTGTTTAACACCCACTAGAACATCTACTATGTGGGAGATAGCGGTTTCTTTAACACCCACTACAACATCTACCATTTGGGAGATAGCGGTTTCTTTAACACCCATTACAACATCTACCATGTGGGAGATAGACGTTCAGTTAAGCTTAATGAGAAAACTTTCCAAATGCGATTATTACACTTTATTTCACATCATGAATCCTAGTAAGTCATAAATATGCAGTGTTAAATCACGTATCGTAACGATAAAAAATTAACACGTGAAGTGTAAAATTCAAATCTACTAGATAAAGACGAAAAGCCTTCCGTCTGTCACGCCGATATATTAGCCGTTGCAGTATCGATCAACACGCAAATTGCACCAAAAGATGGCGCTTTCTACCGCAACAAGCAAGTTTTTTTGTTTTTTTTAATTTTACCAGTCATATATATGTACCGGGCGATGTGCTACTTTGGGCATACAATTAAATTTGAGGGTAGGTTGGTAGAGGTCGAGATGAGTAATAAAATCGAATCGGGTATAAGCTAGCCCCACGCATGGTATTGCTGGCACACAAAAATCATAATTATTGGCTGAAATTCCCCATTACATTTGCTTGGTTGTCAAGAAGACACATTGACGCAACATTACAAAATTTTGTCCAATCGAAACCCCGGCTACAACTCTATAATAACCCGCATGTTTTACCCGCAGCACATTTCAATTTTGAAAATGCCCAAATTAAAGCACGCTTCTTCAGCTTAGCAGGCTAACAGCCAAAACCAAGAAGACAGTCCATAGAGAAGACCCTGAAATTCATCATAAAATTCACTGCTTTTACCATCACAATTAATAATTTGTAGGGTCATACAGTTGATCAAGTAGGAATATATTTTTGAGAATCCATTTTTTCGCATGTTTTAATCTATAACGATATATCACGAAGAATATTTGAACATAACTTAAAAGTATGCAAAAGTCAAAATGCTAATCAAAGCAATACTAAAGGAGGTGATGACCAAATATGTATAAAACACCTGATGATGACAAAACCTTGTCGAAACGTTGTACATTTGCTGTTATGTTAAACTTATATTTAAAGTTTTTCTTCATTACCCATTCAAGCCGTCTCCAACCATTATTAACATACAAGTAAGTTCTTGTATTCTTGGATCACCTATCAGGGCAACAAGAGTGAACACATGAAGTTTACTATCCAGTGTGAATGCATAAATTACTTCCTATTGTTCCACAGATATATAATAGAAACGGTGTTCGAACTATATAAAAAATCCAACCATTTTCTTCACTACTACTCAACACCCTCCAACACAGTTCATGTAGCCTCTTTTGTCCTTATTTCTGCCAGTTTGGTTTCAGTTTTGATGTAAATAACACTTAGGGCTATTAATCTGAATATCAAGATGGCTGTTACGACGTTAACTAACCTCTCTTTGGAAAATATTTTTTATTCTTGTTTTTGGGGGTGCTGTATTATTAAGAAGCATGACGTCACAAAATAGAACTCGCCTTCTTTTTTTGCTAATAACAGAACTTTTTCATCATGACTTTTTGCCCATATTCTCAAGAACGCTATACTTATTGATACACAAACACAATTCAAGTCACTAACTTAAAAATAACAAAAACATTTAGCTGGAAATTCAATTGATTTATTGAAAATAAAAAGAAAAGAAAGATTCCACACTGTTTTCTCAGAGAAACTCCATGTCTGGAGCCTGACTTGATAACACTAAATGACGAATACTTACACATCTGATTGCTTTGTAATTAAAGTTTATGTTCTTTACTAATTAAATCATAGAACATAATTAAGATAGAACTAGAGGGCCATGGTTCATTTTGAATTTAGTTTGACTTATTTCGTATGTTTTCTTACAAACGACATTTAAACCTAGTTTTTCTAATCACCTACCATGATTAGTTTTCGCAACCTTGTATCGGGTTTTGCTTTACATTTACTGAATAGACTAATCTGGTTAATACATTTTTTAAAAAAAATCTACACTGTAGTTTGTGGAATCGTTAGTTATGTGAAACACTGATTTATCCATCCATCCATCTATTTTTCTATCCATCGAGCACCTAGCTACAAGACATAACGGATACTATCGCAACTGCTAAACAAAAATAGACCTTAATCGATCGTAGCCAGCACGAAAGCTTTCTCATGTCAGGTTACACACGCAGCTAAGACTAAATATATCTTTTCACCGTCTCTGACAATATTTGTCTCGGACCTTAGGTTTATAACTTTAACAAAGCAATTAGAGAGATTCGAAGATACATTACGTCTAGGTAAGAGAACACCGCTTATTTGCATGAGTCTTATATAGCGTGTAGGTTTTTTTATTTATTTACGATCATAAACCTAGTCTGAGAATAGAACGAAACGTTCAAGTAAAACATATATTTCTTTTCAGTAACAAGGAGAAATAGCATCTGAAGAAACAATATATATATATATATATATATATATATCTATAATATTTTTTTATTATCCGTAGTTATTTTTATATATTCGAAATTAGTGTATTCTGTTTGTTTGTAGTTAAGCCCAAAGCTACACAAAGGGTTATCTGTGCTCTGCCCATCACGGGTATAGAAAGCCGGTTTCTAGCGTTGTACGTCCGCAGACATGCCGCTGTGCCAGTTGGAGAGGAAGGGGTGTATTTGTAACTGAATACAAAACTACACAATGGGCTATCTGTACTGTGCCCTCACGCCTTTTAGCGTTATAAGCCTTCAGACTTACCGTTGAGCCACAGGGGGCAGTGTATACTAACTTTAGACTTAAAATGTTGAAACCTAAGTTATCTTATATTCTTCATATATATATATTTGAAAGAGGAATTGTTTTAAAGCTAAATTATTCACCATCATGTATGTTCATAAATAATAACAATTAGCGAGCAATTCCATTTGTTAGCTCTAGAAGCTCTCTACTCTAATTTTGTAAAATACAATACAATTGAAACTCTTAACAAGTCGAACACCGTCTTCGTGTTAAATCTGTTTTATTTTGGCGTATATTCAATAAGCCACGGGACTCTTAGAAGCGCAAGTGTTAAGTTTCAGACCACGTGCATTACCAAAGTAAATATTTATTTTACGGCATTATTATGTTTTTTTACGTAATGGTCCATCACGTAGAGCTTACATAAGATAGACATAAAATGCTTCCAGACTCAGACGACGTGACGTACGTCTTAAACATGAATTTTTATAGAAAAAAAAAACACGTGTAAAAATAAAATATGTGCGTTAATGAAGCTCAAACGTTCAAGTTCACGTAATGAATGTTAAAATATAGCAGCTCTTGTGAGAGAAGATTCATCATGAGCTAATTTTCAGGATCATCTGCACATCGCAATTTATCATATCACAGGTTTAGATCTCGCTGGTAACACGATGTTTAGTTTAATTAGGCGAAAGTCTTAATGCTAAGAATTTCTTCAGGAAATTCGGAAAGTATGATTTGTTCGTGAATTTTTGAAGTTAGCGATTCCTTGAAACAGCGATGTCGTTGAAGAAGCGCTTTATTTTAACTACCTTCATCTGCCCGGCGTTTAATATTTTGTAAAGAACTTTTAATATACATTTCTAAACATGCCTTATAATTCCATCGATAAATACCATACTTTTCTGAGAAAAAAAAATACAAAAGAACAATCTCTATAATTTAATAATAAACAAACAAAACAACAACGATTGTATTTGTATTTTATTTGTTTAAGTGCGCCTCTGTATAATGGGCAGTCTGGGTTGTGCCAACCGCAAGGATCGAACCCTGAATTTTAGTGTTATAGATTCCATGCACAACGCTAAGCCATCTGGGGGGGGGGGAGCTTAAGCAAAAAACAAAACAAGTAAATACACAAAAATAGAGCTCCACTTAATTATACTAACATTATTGATTGTTAATTGGATTCATTAACAGCATAAGTATTAAAGTGTTTCCAAGCTAAATACTTTATTCATTCATGGGCACGTAATGTGCAGAATACTCATTTCTTTCTTTCTTAAAACAATGAAAATAATAACTACAAAAGCTGAAATGTTTGTAAGAACGTATAAAAGTTAGAAAATATCCCTTTAAAGATTAATTTTCATAGGGTATCTTTGAGCTCTTTGTTTTGTGGTCGAAGTTTCTGGATCAATTTTTCAAGGAAGTACATGTCGTTTATTTCTTTATAACTTAAGAATCTTTACTTTTTTATTGCTTACGTACAATCTTCATTCATTCTGTAATTATTATTGTGTTCAAAACGTTTTCTAGGAAATAAATGCGTTACTGAATCTTTATGGGATTTTTTTATTAAGAAGTATATGCTAACATGATTTTAATCCAAATAAATCTAAATTTTATAGCTTAGAAATATCTATAGTTTATTGTATCCTTGTTTGTTACTTACGTGTTACAATCTAATGTTTTATTTGTATTTAAATTATTCCTAAGATGAATAACACACCTAAATTACAAATATTAGGTCTTGCTTAATCTGATGTCTTTCCAGCAAGTTTATTTTATTGGAAGGATCTATGACTTGCGTCCCCTTGTCGAAAAATCGCACTATGCACGTTTATAGGTCGTGCGTACGTTATAAGGGTGACAGTCAAATATCCCATTATTCGATTAGAGCAACCCAAAGTTGGCAGTAGGTGTTGTTGACTAGTTGCTTTCCCTCTAGTTTATCAGTTCAAACAGGGAAAAATTTCCGTCGATTTGAATCTAAGGACTTTTCGTGTTCTAAGGCAGTTATTTTTTTTTCTTCACTTTAGAGCCTTCCGTTGGCGTGAAGCTAAGTTCTGTACTTATTTTCCTAGTAACTATAGAAGTTGTCTCTTGAACACAGAACTAGAGAATTTATATATCACTTCCATTCTTCGATATTCTGTGCCTTATTCTAGAGCTTTTTCTTTCTTTCTGGTTTTTTCGTCCATTTTTCTCTTCAGATATCTTAACGTTTGTGGAAACACAACCACACTCAATTGAGTTTTCCGGGTGGAAAAAAAAAGTTTTATTTTCCGTCTTTGTAGATCCCTAACATAATTTTTGTGGAAAACTAAAATTTTCTGGTAGGTAGAAAAATTATATTTATATTTCCAAAGGCCTGTAAGCGAATTACAATTGTGTACTTACAGATATTGCATTGCTGTAACAAAATGTAAGTTAAAAGAAGAGCTCCGTCTTTCTTTTATTATAGTACTGGTTGCTTTCATAGGAAACTTGAAAAGTTATGGATACGTGCAAGGTAGAAAGAGAGAGAGTAAAAAAAGAAAAGAAGAGACTTTCAAAGAATAAGAATAAACAAATATGAGATTTGTCAGTCAAATACTTCTTAAAAATAATATATAGCTATGTTCATAAATGATACGAATTTTGCAGGAATAAGTTCAGATACAACACACACTTTTATAGCAATTTCAAAACAAGTTTTCTGCATAACTTGCTAAGAAAAGTTTAGATATGATATAAACATATATAGTAGAATCAAAACAAGTCTGTATGACAGACAAGGGAAGGTTTAGATATAATATAAACATATATAGTAGAATCAAAACAAGTCTGTATAACAGACAAGGGAAGGTTTAGATATGATATAAATATATATAGTAGCATCAAAACAAGTCTGTATAACAGACAAGGGAAGGTTTAGATATGATATAAACATATATAGTAGAATCAAAACAAGTCTGTATAACAGACAAGAAATGGTTTAGATATATAATTCGTTAAACTTAACCCTTTAATACAGCCTTTAGAATCGATGTTTTGATATTTTCTGATGTGTTTGGATCTTAGGTATTGCGTGAGATAATTTATTTTGGGATGTTTTTTATATTAACAAGACGAGAGAGGATCTTCTGACAAAAACGCCGTTGTAATGAAGCTTGATATATCTTTTACCGTTAATGAGATAATAAACTAGGATTTGAAATTGACCAGGACGCACATATTAAAATTTCGCAAACTTCCAGCTACATCTTGAAATCAACAGCTGAACCGAACAAACACGAATCGTAGCAATTCCATTCAACCATACTTGTCAACTCACAGGATGTAGCTCCAATAAGCTTTAACGTTACAGGATGTAGCACCAATATACTTTAACGTTACAGGATGTAGCACAAATAAGCGTTAACGTTACAGGATGTAGCTCCAATAAGCTTTAACGTTACAGGATGTAGCTCCAATAAGCTTTAACGTTACAGGATGTAGCTCCAATAAGCTTTAACGTTACAGGATGTAGCTCCAATAAGCTTTAACGTTACTGGATGTAGCTCCAATAAGCTTTAACGTTACTCCTCTGCTTAAACTTGGTCTTGGAAGTTGAGGTTCACGTAGAGCGGAAAGTTTGTTGACAGATGTAGTCCAAGATTGACCTCACCTTCCTTCACAGAAATTTGTGAATCAGAAAGTTGCCGTTTCAGGCATTTATACTTAGTCATGGTCATCAGTCTGAGCAAGGTATACGGCAAATGAAGCAACTTCAAAAACAACAAGGAACCTGACACGTCATACTTATGAAGTGTAATTAACCTCAACATTCGCCTGATGTCTCAGTTATTCATTACTACAGCCGTTTATCGTTAATTAAACCGTGCCGATAAACACTAGGAGAGTTAGTCTCTTGAAAATATTTGATTCATTCTTTGTTATTATTAGCATTTTCATACTATTCTTGTTTTTTTTCTGTATTTATCCAAATTCTATTATTTATGTAAACTATAAATATTAGATAACGTTATGTAACTTGTCTTTATTTAATTTTCACATATATATTTGTAAGTTATATATGCAAGTTAGATAAAAATTTCAACTTTACGTTTCATATCATTGATATGTTGATCATCATTTTAAATTTGGACTTTATCATCACTTCTCACAATAAATCATAATTTATCGTGTTTCTTTGTTATCAAGGTTATCCATATATATACAAAACGTATATATAATTGTTTTGTTTATTGCGAAGCTACTAAGACTATTTGCCGCTGTCCATAATATTGAACTGCCGACCAGAGGGCAAACAATTGGTCGGCTTGACCCACCTTAACTCATCAACGAATATGGGAATTGGCGTCACGTCATAACGCTCCCACGGTTGAAAGGGCGAGTATATTCGGCGCCGGTTTTCAATCCTGCGAACCGCAGATTACGAGTCGGGAATTCTTACCACCCGGATATTCCAGGAGCCAATTGTACATAATTTATTTAAAGTTTATTATTAAAGTTTACTATGAGTAATTCTTCGACTGTGACAAAGATTACACACGATGTCGTGTTCTCAGCTATCCCTGTATCTAATAACTATCTTAATTTACTTGTATCTATCTGCTGCCGTTCTGGTAACATATTACATCGTGCATTTATGTCACAAAGTATAAAGATAGAAAAGTAGAACGAAGGATTATTGGACAAACGAACCGGATATATGTATCAGACATAGATAGCTTACACGTCGTTCACCTAACACTGTCCTGTAGCTTGAAAGATTACAAGATATAATACAATAGATAGCCTGGTCAGCTAGGGTGGTATAGGAATAAATGGATGGTCGTCCAATTTCTTCATCGCCCGCTCACGTAGAATATAAACACACTAGCGAGGATAACTAAACAGAATGAGCTCTTTAGTTCTGATATTCTGTTAAGTTTGATCAAAGAGGATTACCACTCTGCATGGGGTGGCTAGTTAATAAGATTATGGAACCAATTATTTAATTCACTGATGTATCTGCAGTCTTTAACGTTTGTTTGTTTCGTCTCTTTATTTATGTGTCTTATTTAATACCCACAACAAATGTAAAGGCAGAATAACTGATGTTTTCTCCGCATTGCTCCAACATCTTGTTAGTAAAAGTATAGTACTGAAGAAATACTTTGGACTATCTCTCTGTTTCCACAATACGACAAAGCGAACGAAAGTGAGTTGTTTCTTATTTTTTATCCTTTAGATTCACCAAGTTCTATTGTTAAAGTTAAATAGTTCTACTGAGAGAAAAACATCTGGAATATGTTAGAAGAAATAAATCGAGCATTTTTCAAACTTTTAAGGAAAAATGACAAATCAGGAAGAAAATACAACAAACACAAACTACAAGAACTTGTTGAGACATTCTGTGTAGGACTTTGAAGTTTTAGTGAACTGCAGCTTTGCGTACTTCTTCAAGTTATTGTAATTTATTAAATATACGAATTGGGCTTTTATAAAAAAAAATTATAGAGATTTTAAAGTTCAATAACGTTTTCGTAAAAAACACTTTTACGAGTGAGAGTTTATCTCACCCAATACATCAGGCAAACTTCTTGTGATGACATTGTTTGATTTTCAGTCACTTCTTACGGGATAATTCTACTATGGATAATTTCTATCTTGGACAACACTTATATTTCTTTATATACAAACCACCTCTCGCCAAAAAGCTTTTGTAAACTTCCTATTAACCTTTCATTGTCTTTATATCTAGTACGTTGCTCTTTGTCCCTTAGTATAAACACATCTTATCTTTGAGAATATAAGCTCTGAACAACTAAATAAATACGAACGAATGTAACGTACTGGTAAATGTTCAACAACAGTTTACACTCTTGGCTTTCGTCTGTAACGTATGTCACGTGATCACAAACTTAATGTTCAAAACAGTTCTTGATTATTTAAACTAGCTTATAAGAGATCATGCGTTATTAGTATAAAAAAAGTTAACAACTGTATAGAAAAGGGGCCGCGTACTTAGAGGAGTCATATACTACTGCTTCAAAACATTTAATAATCTTTTTTTTATTCCCTACTATCCAGTAATAAGCTACAGTCGACCCAGGTTTCGTATGCATTATCTTCTCAGCCCGTATTCATTAACAAGGGTTTCCATGGTAACAGCTAGGAAAAGATTATCTTTCGAAGAAGATTTAAAAAATGCCTATGATGCATACTCTTACCTCCTATGATTTCAAAATAATGAAAGACAACAACATATACTTCATTTTACAGACGAATGAAGAGAGTAACAATTCCAGAAAAAAACAAACATGGAAAAACTGAAATGAATGAATTAGAAAATTAATGAAGCAGGTAACTATATGGAAAAATAAAAAAACGAAAGTCATCCACGTTAAAGAGCATAAAATGGAGTCATTACTGTAGTGTTCTTCTTTGATTTTCGATCCAATATCACAAGCAAACAGCGAAAGATGTTTTACTTCACGTTTTATTTCTCCTCCACTTTCACAGTATTGGTATAAGTAAGGATTAGATAGAATTGCCACTGAAACTTTAGTACTCAGGTGCTGAAAAAACAAGATTTCAATCAAGTTCAGCAATATGAGTCGTCTTTGATGTTCATACTCAACTGTTAAGTAGTGTTGACACAAGGCTCAAAGCTATCCTGACCTGTTCGCTTATACAAGAATCTTCCATTGGTGTTTGATATAGATTTAGAAGAAGACCACGTGACTTTCTCAAAGCTGCTGTAAGGTTAGAGAAATTCTCTTAAAAGGTCACGGAACGCTACCTGAGCTGAAGGTTTTTCGATAAGAGTTAAGATTTGTTTTGCTCGTGAATGTAAACTTGTCTACGTGCTTATTTAATAATACGTCAATATAAACCTATTCGAGTGTTTGTTGGTAAGATTAGTACGAGATAGAAGGAAACTTGACTGGGTCTCTAGGAAAAATTTGATACAAAGATGGAAATCCAAATGTGTATGTGTTTATTTGCCAATATTTGTATTTATGACTAAGCTATTAAGGTTATCTACCGCCGTATCTAATCTTGAACTACTGACCAAAGAGAAGGTAGCCAGTCAGTACCACCCGACCACCAACCATCCATCAAAGGGGTTGATTCTTATAGCACACCTACAGCTTAATGCATGGGGGAAGTTTTGTGGCATCGCATAGATTCGAACCTGGCTTGCCAGCTATAGGGACAGTTGTTTTAGCAGATATGTTACATTTACTATTTAATTATATTTGGCATATCTCACTGTCCTCACTATTAATGTTCTGTTTGAAAACATTAACATGATATTTCTTGTATCTACTAGCATATTCCTTTTGGTTTCACCACAGTCGCACCAGTGTACATTTCTTATAATTCAGATGGATTAAAGCAAATTAGGGCCCGGCATGGCCAGGTGGTTAAGGCGCTCGACTCGCAATCTGAGGGTCGCGGTTCGAATCCCCGTCCCACCAAACATGCTCGCCCTTTCAGCCGTGGGGGCGTTATAATGTGACGGTCAATTCGTTGGTAAAAGAGTAGCCCAAGAGTTGGTCATGACTAGCTGCCTTCCCTCTAGTCTTACACTGCTAAATTAGGGACGGCAGCACAGACAGCTCTCGTGCAGCTTTGCGCGAAAATTCAAAAAACAACAACAAAACAAGAAGTAAATTAAAGTTTTTTATTTTTAATATCTGCTTGTTTTGAGTTCGGGAGGAACTAACGGTTAATATACACATGCAGTAAAAAAGGCAAAGATGTGTATTTAAAACAATAAGTTTTATCAATATTGATTGTTTTATCTTAAATGGAATAATCGAATTTTATTTCAAAGTTCAATTGGCTTTAATTTTTAACATTTTTGGCAAAATTGTTATTTTAGAAATTTCCATCTGATTAACGGTGTTTCAACAGCATAATAAATTTGCTATTACTGGGTGGATAACCCTCGTGCAGCTTTCCGCGAACTTCTAAACAAAACCAAAACCGAAACGCATATCATAGATTTTTCTTTCTCAATATTTCTAAACTTCAAAAAAATTTTCAAAATACTAACATATTTCAAAGTAAATTCACACTTGTGACATGCTCTTAATGTGTGTGATTCATAAGTTCCAAACTCACAGACACACAGTAGGATTACGCGACTACTCACCATCAGGTAAAATAAAACTGGTGCAGAATTTCTATAAGACTTTTTTTTATAATAAAATCAAATCACATTCAATCTTAACGTATTGTGGTCACTCATAAAACCGTAGCGAATTTCTTTAACGTACAACCTAGCACTCGTTTTAAGTGCACCTATTAAAACTGTGTTTGTGTTCCTTGCATCATTTATCTTTACGACTTTCAATAGTTTCAGGAGTTTTTTTTTGTCATTTTCAGAACTACTAAAGTAAGCTCTTTTGTTCTTTTTTTTATAGACAATTAAAAATGGGAGATACGATGCATGGGCCTCTTTTATTTTTCAGTTTTCAAGAGTTCATTTCTTTCGAACACACTCACCAGACTCTTGAAAGAAACCACAAGGCCAATAATGTTTCTAAAATAATACACCCCCTTCTTAGTTGTCTAGTTTTATTTTTATTCCCCGTTTCATCGAGCTAAAATCAATAAGTTAGTTATAATTTAGCTCAGAGTATAGACGACAAGTCTTGTGCTTGAATACTTCATTTCAATTATATACTTCTTTAGAAGATCTCGTAAAGGACTAAAAATCTCTAAGGATTAGTTTTTTCTTTTAGGTTTTCATTAAAATAACTGGTGTACGCAAGGTAACCCTTCTTGGATATTTTCTAATTTAATGCTATTCGAGCTTTTAGTACGGATGTTTAGTACAGATTTGAAACGAATTCTCAAAAGTATATGATTTTTTTAAGAAAAATTTCTTTAGTAAGCAAAAGATAATTTCATGGACCCTAACGACTTACTTTCTTCGTCTTTGTTCATAAAAGTCCCTTTGTTATAAGATTTCATTTTACCCAGAAAACATGTTTTATTCTAACTAGAACTACATGTACGTCTAAAAATCAGTTGAGATATTTAATGATTTAATCATGAATTTTTGGAGGAATAAAGAGGAATAAAATAAATTATTCATCAGTGAGAAAACCACACTAAAACATTATTGTTTTCAAATTGGTTACAGACGATTCTCAGATTACCGTTAAGTTTTAGAAAAACGTTATGACCTTCAAATTAGCATAAGATAAACTGAATTTAATTAAAGCTAAATGCTATAAACACAGAAAGTTAAATTTTGAAAGCTTTGATTTAATAAAGACGATTGCTCAAGTACAGATACACAAACAAACCTAACTACCTAAACTCTATTAAAGTTTGTTAGATATGGGTAAAATAAGCTCTATTACATCTCAGTAGATATAGGTAAAATAACATGATTTTCATTACCTATCGTCATTAACAGGTAGCATTAAGTTATTCCTTTGTTATAAGTAACACGATCTTCATTACTTATCGTCATGAACAGGTAGCATTAAGTTATTCCTTATTTATAGGTTACATAATATTCATTACATCTCGTCATAAATATGTAGCATCAAGTTATTCCTTATTTATAGGTAACATAATATTCATTACATCTCGTCATAAATATATAGCATCAAGTTATTCCTTGGTTATAGGTAACATGATCTTCATTACATCTCGTCATAAACAGGTGGCATTAAGTTATTCCTCAGTTATGTAACATACTCTTCATTATCAATCGTCATAAATAGGTAGCATAATGTTATTCCTTAGTCATAGGCAACATAGTATTCCTTGCATCTCGCTAGATGACACAATACTGAACTGTTTTACAAAAATAATAGGTTCTTTGTGAATATATATTTGTATTTAACTGAGTAATGCCATGTTAAAACGAAGCATATAGCTACTTGATTTTGTGCATTGCAAAAAGTTTCTATATAATCCGTATAGCATTAACTCCATTAGTACACAATGCTTTGTTCCTTTGTATAACTCATGGTAAAAATGTATTAAGATATGGTGGATGGTTACTGATAGTATTGGTGAAGAAGATAATGAATGTTTCGTCGAAGTAGAAAGAAGAAAGAATAGCAACGTAGAAAATAAACCAGAGGCTTATATTATCTATCTATACACTGCGTATGTAGTAACATAATCCTATTATCTTGCCTATCAATCAACTTTTCCAAATGAAGTAGCTGTAGTTATATAATACCTATATATTCATTCAACTATAGTGAAACACCGATGTTTTGGAATAAGTCGCCGTTTAAAAGAACTGATTGCTGGTTGTATCTTGTGATAGGCATATCTTTCTTTTATGATTGATATTTTCTCTATTTGTTCTATTTACTGTGTTTCGCTTTATGTTAAACTTTGGTTTACATTTCCATTTCTTTATGATTTTTCTTCTAATCTACTCTTGCCCCCCAGTGGCACAGCGATATGTCTGCGGACTTACAACGCTAGAATCCGGGTTTCGATACCCGTGGTGGGCATAGCACAGATAGCCCATTGTGTAGCTTTGTGCTTAATTACATATATATCTAATCTACTCTTTCGATATCTTACTCTGTGTGTGATTTGTAACTTAAATAAGGCTGATTTTCTAATAATCTGTAATTTAATCAGAATATGTTACTCTAGTTACTGTGTAAAATTGTCATTGTCTATGGAATTTCGCTCTCTTCTTCTTCTTTATATGTTACTCTAGTTACTGTGTAAAATTGTCATTGTCTATGGAATTTCGCTCCCTACTTCTTCTTTATATGTTAATATGTTACTCTAGTTACTGTATAAAATTGTCATTGTCTATGGAATTTCGCTCTCTACTTCTTCTTTATATGTTAATATGTCACTCAAGTTACTGTGTAAAATTGTCATTGTCTATGGAATTTCGCTCTCTACTTCTTCTTTATATGTTACTCTAGTTACTGTGTAAAATTGTCATTGTCTATGGAATTTCGCTCTCTACTTCTTCTTTATATGTTACTCTAGTTACTGCGTAAAATTGTCATTGTCTATGGAATTTCGATCTCTACTTCTTCTTTATATGTTATGTAGCCTCTCTTCCAGTTTCTTATTTTGAGATTTGAGAATTCAACTTTACTGTTTTAGTTCAGAAAAGCGTCGTGAAACTTCGTTTTTTGCTTCTGTTTCATACATTGAGGAACATGCCTTTCCAATTCTGAGGTCGTGAAGTATCACCTTCTCCTTTTGTTAACGAAATGATAAAATTTCGCTTCCTAAAGAATCTGAAATAGTATTTTCTGCTTCTGATCCGGATATTGTTGATTCACGTTTGCTTAATCCTTTTCGCGTCAAGTTACGTATAAGGCCTCCGGAAAGTTTTTGCCAGCACACTCTATCTTGGACTATTACTTGGGCCTGTCTAAATGTAAGCTTTGCCTGGATTTCATTTCGGGTTCGGTTTGTACTCTCCATGTTATTTTGGGTCTTTTCTGTCAAAAGTCCAGAACAAGGCTGTAGAATTTCACTTTCTTCTGCCGATTCAAAGGTTGTACAATTTAGTATTAAAAGTAAAAAACAAAAACATTTTGTGTTTTTTGCTCTTAATGTAGTAGCATAATGAGCTTTGAAAAAAAAATTATATGCAATCTTACTTTCTACTTCTGGTTCAAAAATTGGAGAATCTCGCTTTCTGTTGCTGATTCGATGTTTGTACGACCTTGGGTTCTCCTGCTGCTTATTCGAAGGTTGTAGAATTATAGAATCCTCTTTTTCATGTTGCTTATTTAGTCTGGTTTAATGGTTTTAAAACCTTGCATTCCGTCTCAGTTTCATCGGTTACTTTTTACTTTTGATCCAGAGGTTTCTTCTCGTACAAGTAAATTAGTCTAAGATATTAAATTGTAAATATTATTAGATTATGATTTAACTAACAAGGAATACACAAACCTGAGCTTTCTCTTTCATTTTTGTTTGCACACTTAGAGTATTTGTCGTTCCATTGAAATGTAGATGTTGCCTACAGTATCTAATCATATAATAATAATTTATTCAGTTATGATGAGTGAGCGACCTATCCAGTCTTTACAACAGACTGACGATGAAATAGCTTCTCAAATGAGCTTTTCCATCCTATATTTCATTTAACCCCGGGATATCATTTGGATATTTTATCTAACGGCAACTCATTCAATATTAGAAGTTTAAACACAATTACATATAAAGGCCGACTGAAGTTAACTGAGATAATTAAAAAAGTTATGAAACTTTAAATGCATTGTTTCTAGATGAAGAGTAGTTTTATCATCTGATTTTTTGATGATAGGTGTAGTTTTTATTAGCATGCCCGTTTTACAGCTGAACTAAGCCCAAACCACCTGTTAGTTCTCGACGTTTGTCCTCCACTAATTAATTATTACATACTGAGCGCCCACACAATTCCGCTGAAAATATTTTCAGTATTCCACGCCCGTTATTATAATAACTGTTTGGCCAACTCGACTAAGTGACTGTGACTAGTTACCTTCTGATCATCTACTTCGCCAATGCGAGAGAGACCATAGGATGAGTTTTAATGGAAGAGTTAGTGAAATAACAGCTAGGATGACTGATTATTTCTGTGCCCTTTTATTCTGGTGCGAGAATTTTTTAGATTCTGGCATCAAGGCTTGTTTGTTGCTCACAAATTTGTTTTAATGACACATTTATGCTATCAAAAATGTTTAGTAAGAGTAAGATTCTACGTTTATGTTATCAAAAATGTTTAGTAAGAGTAAGATTCTACGTTTATGTTATCAAAAATATTTAGTAAGGGTAAGATTCTACGTTTATTTTATCAAAATGTTTAGTAAGAGTAATATTCTACGTTTATGTTATCAAAAATGTTTAGTAAGAGTAAGATTCTACGTTTATGTTATCAAAAATGTTTAGTAAGGGTAAGATTCTACGTTTATCTTATCAAAATGTTTAGTAATAGTAAGATTCTACGTTTATGTTATCAAAAAGATTTAGTAATTGTAATATTCTACGTTTATCTTATCAAAATATTTAGTTTTAGTAAGGGTAAGATTCTACGCTATGAGTTTAAGTTAAAATAAAATTTCTGGGTTATGCACAATTTGAATGAATAATATAGGAAAATCAAGGGTGTATATTTTGTGAAGTACAACACTATGTCTCTATATACTTATTCTTAGACTCTTTGTATTAGATTACATACAAGACTTTTAAATTCATATGACATACGATTTGGTATTTTAGTACGATTTTGTATATTTTACAAAACATATTAATATTTTATGGTTAAACTTTTACGAGTTTTTATTATGTAACGTATAAACTATTCATTTATATGTATTAACTATGTTGGTGTCAAAAAATGGAAGATAATGTCTTAGTTTTGAAAATCCAGAATTTTGACTTTTCATTGATGTCAGTAAGTAACAAAAGATTATATAAAACAGTGTATATTGTCTTTATGTTTTTAAAAACAAAGCTGTACGTGAATTACAGGTTAAGCTACAATAGATTTATCTTAGAAAGTGGATTAGTTTAAAATATAATAAACAACAACAAACAACTTAATTACATCTCAACCAACTGAACGTCCACTGTAAAGTTTGTGATTTTGTGGAAAACTTGTTGCTAGACCCAAGTCATTATTTTAAAAATTCGAATACGAAACTATTTCAGTGGCTGAAATAGTTTTATAATAGTTTCGTTTCCTTTAGGGGATGAGTTTATTTCATTAGTTTTGTGTTAAAAGTGGTAACGATGCTACAGAACAGTTACCCAAATCAACTTTACATAAAATAAAGTTCTCTGAATACTTTTCACATAATCAAGGCTATTGGGATACGCGGTTCTAATTACCAAAGTTAATTATATATTTCACCTGACAGTTAATTTAAGTTAAGGCGATTTTATCGAACCTACTTAATTGATTATTATCTCTATTAACCTTCCTAGAAAGTTTGTGAGCACTGCTATGATACGTAAAACAGGAACTTTCCAACCTACATATATGCTGAAAGCGAAAGGACTTGGTCGAACTACTTAAATATTCAGACAAAACACCATAAACAAATTACAAGTTCAGACTAAAGTATGATTAAAATTTAATTAATATAATATTTAACAGAGTAGCAAACTTCATATTCTTTTTGTCATGAGTATGCATAATAAATTTGAAATGCAACACTAGATGCTCACTAGATGTCGCCCTTGCAACAAATCTTCCTCACCGCGTTTGCCTAGGTTTATTGAAAATTTTTTCAACTGTAAACATGATCTTTTTCTATCTATCACGTGTAAGGCGTGTTTAAACATACTTTAGGTATAATTTGTTTGTTTCTTGTTAAGCACGAAACTACACAATGAGTTATTTGTGCTGTGCCCACCACTGGTATCGAAACCCAGTTTTTAGCTTTATAAGCTGCCAGACTTACCGCTGAGCCACTGGAGAAGTGGGGAGGTTGTAGAATCTTGCTTTCTGCTGCTAATTCTAAGATTGTAGAATCTTGCCTTCTGCCTCTAGAGGGGGGCTTCATTTTAACAATTTGTATCAAGACACACGGTAGTGTATTGTGTGGCCCAAACAACCTGCTGCAGGACACTGTGTGTTATTAACAGGAGTGATTATTTAGCAATTTTCCACCTTCTGTATCTCGGATTGTAGTAATCCAAACTATAATATATTTTCAGTGGATGTGCTCTACTGGACTTTTACTTCACGTACTAAGTTTCAAGGCAATCCGTTAAAATATACCTGAGATATAACATCTCCAATTTTGATTGAGTTTCTTCCTATTTTTATCTTCACACCAAAAGTACGGAAATTTCATTTGATAGAAAAACATACTTAACTTTCATGTTTTTTTTTTTCAAATTTAGTACACTGATAGATCTTTTCAACGTTCAACCAGTAAGTGTAAAGTTGGTATAAATAGAAGCCACATGTACAAAGTTATTCAACAAAAAACGCTCAAATTTCACCAAAATATTTGCGCGCGCCTACTCAAAAAGTCACGTGAGCTAGCGGTCTAACGTTTATACCACAGCTTCACCTAAGGTTAAAGGTAGGCCTTTCAGTTTTTGTCATTCAGATTAAAGACGGTTGATTTAGAGCAACAAAAGTATAGGGTGAAAGGACGTGCAGGTACATAAGTATTGGTTAGGCCAAGCGAACTAGATTAGCACTATCTAGCTCAAGGTTTCAAAAGGTGGAGTTATTATTGATTATTCATTGCCAACTTTTCGGCACAAATTTACTAAGTTTTATGAAATTATTCTAATTAAAGAGCATTAAGCGTCACGTGATATTAGCTTAAGCAATTAGCATAAATAATGATGCTTTATACCGATGTACCGATTGCATGGGTTGATGAAAAGAGTATACAATGGGTAACTCAAGTGACAGAATAATTTTAATAAACTAGAAGGGATGACTGCTTATTCGAAAACAATTCTGCAAATATTGAGTAAAAATGTACCATTATGCACAGTGCAATGATATAGGATAGAAAGCTGTGGTGAAAGTTGAAGGATTCCGCGACAAACAGACCTTGTGGCAGGAAATATACTATAACCAGCTGGATATCAAAGTTCAGTAATAAATAACTTTAAAAACAACAGCTAACAGACTCCAAGATAGGCCGGGTAATAGTTGTCATGCAGCAAACAAAAGTATTATCCGTGCAGTGCAGTGAACATAGCATGGAGCTGATAATTTCAGGCAACTTTGAGAATAATAAGAGGTGAGGATCATGTGGTGTGGCACATCCAATGGTCCCAAGAACTGAGCCGACTGATACTTCAGGATAATATTTTACTTATAAGTTAGCTGAATAGTAGAAATTTATAAAAATCATTGAGCAAACTTAATAGCTGCTTGTTAGTTGTATTATATTTCATGTTAGGAGTGGTGAAGATGCAGACT
Organism: Limulus polyphemus; assembly: GCF_000517525.1. Classification (NCBI taxonomy): domain Eukaryota; kingdom Metazoa; phylum Arthropoda; class Merostomata; order Xiphosura; family Limulidae; genus Limulus; species Limulus polyphemus. The sequence continues at coordinate 1,299,904 of NW_013665655.1, read as the reverse complement.
TCACCATATCATTTTCCGTCTAAAGAATGCAAATTACCAACTAGATGCTGATAGAGTTTGTAAGCTTTGACAGGATTCATTGGAGTTATCATGCACGCCATGGAACATATAGGTATAAAGCACTAGGTTACCAACTGTTCTCTGAACATGTTACTATTTATCTGGGAACTTATGTTACCTGTAGATTTAATGTATGGTTCCCACTCAACTTCAGTCATTCGTGAATGATCACAGGAACATATGGAGTGGTTATGGACTACTAATGTTGTTGGTAAACATATGTTTATGCTGCAGCGATAAATGGGAAAATCTGTTCAACAGAAAAACAAATTGATGACGAAAGTGTCATGGAGAAATAGTTTTAATGTTAAAAAAGTAGATTTGGTCGTAGTGTGCACTAGCCTTCTACATCATTTGCGACTTGACTGTACCTCATGCTTCAACACCTAACCCACTGATCTATCAGCTTCAATAATCACTTGACTTGTGTAATTAGGTGGAGTATATATATTGTTAATTATTAGAGGCCATATGTCTCTGATGGAACAATGAGCTGCCTGGATCAGAACGTAAAGAAATATGGAGAAGAAGCTTCAGATAGCAATGAAATACACGAGACCAATAACCTCAACCAAATGGGTACAGAATATGAGATCTCAAGGACTTAATTGGACATTTGTAACAAGTCAGATGAGGGAAATATAATGACTAAACTGCCAGATTTGGAAGAATGCTCATAGCAATGTCATTTACCTCCTGCATATTAATTGTTATGGATAAATAAGACGGTACTTCATAATAACGTGAATATCCAAACACTGAAAGGACAACCACTCGAATGCAAACACAATTGGAACACTGTGGTGAAAATTGTTTCTAACTTGACATGAGATTTACATGTGAGAGTGAAGAAGGCTGGAAATTTTGTGACAGTTGGTGTACAAACGGAGCAATACGGAGTAGAGATTGATGTGAATACGTACTGTGTAGAGAAAACATTACTGTGGATAGCTAGAGAAACAGACTTATATACACTAGTGGTAGGAACGTAGAAATCGACTTTTGGCTAAAGTTGCTATGTATTTTATGAAGTAAATTACTGGTTCATAGATGAAGGCACAATACTGCATCTATTGCAGCTACAAGATATACAGTGAATAAAAAAAATATTTACTGTGCTTATATCATGCATTTTGCTTAATATCAGTTGGTTAGTGTTTGGATATATATATATACACACACACACATAAATACATACAATTGATTTACAGCCTACCTATTTAATGTATGAAAATGTAATTAAATCTCCTGTAAAGATTAATGTGGTACCAGAAAATAAAACATCGACAAGAGAGTATATCATATTTTGTGTATATAATATCCTAAAATGTTCATTCAACACATCACCAGAGATTTGCTTCTGCCAAAAATTTTCAAAGCCTTTGGATTAATTTTCACTTGGCATGGTGAAAGAACAGTTTTTGAACTGATGGTAGATAGTGAGTAATAGTAGTGATTGTGAATTTTTTGTTTCCAGTTTTAAACGTTGCACAAACAAAGATATCAGAGTGAATATAAGTGTGTTCTGACCTTTTGAACTATGTGGTATATGAAATCTGCTGGGCATTTCTTTTTTATTTTCTAGATTAGAAAGCTGAACATTTTTGTTGATCAAAGTTTTCAAAATTACTTTGGAATTATACATGTTGGTGCAAGTTTTAGTGCATAATTTACAGATATCTTGGTTGGACTGCATTGATCTTATTATTGAACTAGTCATACGTTTTTTCAAGGGATATTTAATTTTGGCTTTTCCGGATCCTCTCATGATCAGTGCAGCTGGAGAACTAATTCCTTTAGTTTCTTTTATCACACCAGTCATGTAAGAGCTTAGGAATACCTAAAGACTCAAACATCACTCTTTTTTTTTGTTAATGGGATTGTTTAGGTAATGTAGATGAAAAATGCATCTGAGAGATTTGATCCTATCTGAGTAAGTATATAGTGGATGAATCTCTCAGTTTGGTCCAGAGTAGATAAGATTCTTGATTGGTACATATCTTTCTCTTATTCGTATATAGAAGTGTGATCGTTTCTGGTCTCATGTATGCAACCCACTATTGGAATTTTTCATTCGTAATTTTACTTTTTTTTGTGCCTGCGCAGAAAAAAAAGTGTTTTATTTTATTTTGGAAAAGTGTATGCCCATTATATTTCTTCAATTCATCCAAGCCAAGTTAAAATTTACTCTGCAAAACCTTTTTCAGCCAAATAATTGCTTAGAAATTATTCATTCATACATGCTAGATTTCAATGTACCTGAGATTACCACAGAGTAAGGAAGTGAGGTTCAAATTTTGGTACCATTTTCACATTATTTGTTATGTGGAGTTTTCTGAATCTTCGATTTATGCGTTATTTTGTGCTCCTTTGTACTACCGTTTAGTGCAAAAACAACTTAAGCACTATTAATGATGTACAAGTTATATTTTTCAGACAAATGGCTTATGGAATATGTAGGACCTTTTGCTGCTCATGTGGAGGGCCATATCCAAAGTTTTGAACTTTTAGTTAACACCTTCATGGAGAAGAACCATAGCCTGGACTTTCCTGAACTGCTGAATTAGTTTTGATCCTGAACCAAAGCTCAGCAGACAGGGAACTTGGAAAATTAAGATAATTGTGATTTGAAGGTCCTGAAGCCGAATGAAGAGGTCCGTAGAGAGCATTCATATTGTCGTCAATCAATGGAGTAGAGTTCCACCACTAGTCATTGTCATCTATGGACAGGAGGAGATTAGAAGTACCAGTCGAGGAGAAAGCACATAAGCAAAGTTGTCTTGCTACCAGTAGAGACAATAAGCACTGGTAGAAGGATCAAGTGACCCGTGAAGAAGTTTGAGCTTCCCTAAGAGGACAGTGAACTGCTAAAGCCTCTAGGGACAAGTAAAATTTGAAATCATACAGAAATAAATAATAGCATTTTTGCTATGGCAGAAAATTGCTTTGTGATAGATAAAAGGATCCACACATTTTTAGGAATGTTCAGTTCTTTGGGCATTAATATGAATCAGTGCCCATGATGTTGTGGGTTTCTCAGCTGTGTGTTATTTTATATACCCCAAGATATTATTAGTTCACATAATTCTGGTGGCAAGATGAAACATGTAACTCCTCAAGATTTCAAGAAGACTCCTACGAAGGATTGAACCACTTCCTTGAGGTTTTCAGGCATATAACTACCCAAGTAAGTATACTCAGTGACAGATAATGCGACACCTGATGCTGAGTTTGGATAGTCCATTACATGACCTCATTTAGCATTTGTTTGAAGAGTATCTTAATGATAGGAATGCAAGTCACAGCTCATCTGCACTGATGTTTTGACCTGGAAAAGAACCATGCTAATTATTGGGCCAAATTCAAAGCTCAAAAGAGAAGAAATTTCCAAGAATTTAACTACTTTTATGGACAAGTTGCATCCCTTACACTGTAATGAATGTACCATCAATGCAGCTATAAATCACGAGGGTATCCTTGTTAATAAAGGTTTTATTAAGTGAAATTATGCAAAATCATATAAGCAATAGTGACGTCTACACTCTAACACATACTATTTCTATGACAACTAGGTTTGAGGAAGAAGTCTACTTTGTAACTACAATGGTTAAATCCAGCCAGAATAATCTGTAGAGGCGTCTAGATCTTGAAAAACTCGTGTTCAACCTAATACTTCTCTGCTGCAAGCGCCTCCCAGTGTCTCAGTGGATTGGGAAACGCAGCTATACTTTATACCAGTTAATGTTCAGGACTTCCTAAGCCTCTCATTAGGGTTGTGCTACAGCAGTAGCAGATTTTTCTTCCAGAATGCACTTTGGACAGGATGGATGAAATGTATTCTCCAGTTATGGACTGGGATATTTCAAATTAATTACCTATATCTGCCATAGCTCTGAGATACTTAAACTCGCAGATTCCTGTTAGATTTGTCGATTGACTTGTGCCAAAAGCTTTCACGGGGTTGAGTAGGGCTTGGTATGATAAAGGTATGTGGAAGTAAGATTGAGTTCCTGGTTGATACAGAATCATCAGAATTCTAGCTGATCTTGCAGTGCACCAATAATGACATCATCTCATTTTATTAGATGTTAAAACTTTAATTCTGACAAATGATGATAAGATAGATGCAAGTGGAAAGAAATGTTTCCAACTTTGTCTAGGTTCTTTTACAAAAGGAAAATAGCTGTAGTCTCTGATCTTGACTCAAAGTCTTAATACTTTTTGGATAGATGTACAGCAGAAATTGTCAGAAAGCTTCATTTGTACAATAGGTGATTTGCAGTTCTGTGGGGAAAATATAGTGCTGATTAGAGTTGACTCAGAAATGATGAATTGTGTGAGGACATATTGAGGAGGAAGTCATAGTGCCTCCAAATGTACAGGTTTTGTACTACAGCCTCATTCTAGTACGTTATATCTATATGTTGTATTGATAAAACTGATGCACAAAGCATATTGTATTCTGTCCAGAAATCAGACTATTTTTTACTGTTTTAGTGGTGGTATTGTCACAGTGTTGACCTATGTTTATGGGCATTTGGCTATTCAACTTTGTGCAGGAATGGACAACATCACAGTGAACAAATTAAAAATAATTGGAACTAGTAGTACAAATAGTGCTGTTTCAGTTACATTTACGTTTGAAATTAAATGCATGATTGCCAAGCTATCTATGATTACTAGTTTTGCAAATTGCAGACAATTTGGACTCAACATAGCAACAGGAACTCAGTGAGTAGCTGGTGGAATATGCTAATATGTTTGTAGGACTATAAAGCTACTTATGTTGAACAAAAGTAATAACATCCTATCAAAGAACCAATGTACTGGATTTCTTAGAGTGGATGTTGAGGGATGAATAATACAGTCTTTGTAAGTTCTTGGTCATCTGCCATAGTGATTGTCAAGAAGAAATAAGGTGTCACTGAACTGTGTCTAGTGATAAACTGATTGGGCTTTGTTGAAGGTGCTGATTGGCTCATCACATTGTACTTGCTTCCAGATTGTAGCAAGTTAATCTGAATAATGAAAGCAGACCTAAGACTGTTTTCAACTCTTAAGATGACTTTTAAAAATTCCATGTTGTCATGTCATTTAGCCATTGTAATACACCTACCAAATTTGAGAGGTTGATGAAGTTTACTCTGAGATAGCTTCAGTGGTAGAAATGCGAGATCTACGTAGATGACATCTTGATGTTGGGAAGCATGTTTCGTTTTGCTGCTAAAACCTTAGATATCGTTCTTGAGTGAATAAAGGAAGGCGAGCTTGAAACCGAAGCCAAATGGTCACATTGTGGGTAAGGATGTAGTGTTTAAAAATCCTAAAAAGAGCATAACAGTCAGAGACTATTCCAGCTACTAAGTTATAATGACAAGGAATCCAGCCAACATGGTGTGATCCCCAGTATATCTAATTTATCCAGCGAAGATTTTGTATCTTATTTGAGAGTTTCCTTTACAGCAATGTAGTTAATTGAAACTTGTTGTTTTTGCAGAGTTTGATAGTTACCTGTTGGCTCCAGTTGTATTTTATAATACCACCAAAGACTTAGGGAGTGACCTGTTGACTCCATTTTTGATTGGAAATACCGCACAAGACCTGGGAAGTGATCTGTCAGCTCCAACTGTACCTGGGAATACCATACAAGACTTAAAGAGTGACCTGTTGGCCACAGTTCTACCTGGAAATGCCACAAAAGAGTTAGGGAGTGGTGCCCATTACTGCGACCAATTGTTAGTTATCTTGTATGATTATATAAGATGTTTGTTTTCCTAGAGAAACTTCTCGTGCGAAAAGATTATAAGATCATACTGTATGAGACAATAAAAGTTCCAGGATGTCCAGAGCGCTTTTGGCGTCAGATCTGCTATTAAAGCTGTCTGTGTTTGAATATAACAGAAGAGTTGTGAGGTTTTATTTAATATATATATTCTTCAAAGCCCAGAACCTCAACTTTTTAACCACCCAACGAGTTCTGTTATTCTTAAAACTTCACTGCTTCAATGTTTAACTGATTTATTAAATTATCCTTAAAGGTAATTTCACTTTAAGATTAGCATTGTCATCTCTTATTCCTACCTACAGTATCGTTAACCCAACGTTCAGCTGCATTGTTTCATCCAGCAAAAATGTTTGTTTCATTGATATAAAGCCCCTCCTCATCAATTGCTTAAACTACACTATAAATAATAACACTTTTTAAAGGGGCATTCTTTTACTCGGTTTGTGGGTGATTATTATATGTCTACTGGTAGCTTGCTTGTTTAGTAGGAATACCACAACCTCTTGTCTTAAATTTCCTGACGTTTTATCGACGTTGCCAATATTGTAAGATCAAAAAGCATGTCAATGTTCTGACGCTGTTGATATATTGAAATAAGCTGAACTAACTTTGAAGGTTGGGTATGTATACAGGCTGGCTTACAAATACACTCCAGGGCACAAAAACTTTGTATAAGCAGGTTTGAGCTTCAACGGTACATCGATTGGAGGGAGATACAAGTATTACATTGCTCCAAGTCTTTTCCAAGTTTGTTAAGTCTGAATAATGACTATCTCGATGTACAAGTTACGGAAAGTACATCTAGTGTTCGACAAACCCCAGGCAAGGGGGGAGGGGAAACATATGTAACTACAGTTCGACTGATGATTAAGTTAGTCTGGTAGGAGCAACAAGATTCCGTTCTTAATCTTCTGAACGTGCGATGAATTTCATGTGAATGTATGCTCAGCAATCAAATAACGTCAAGGATAATTTATTTCATACGAATTATAGTCTTAATCAAAGTTAGAGCAACAAAAAAAACAGAAAAAAAACATCGTTTTACAAGAACAAGCTGAGAGATAGTCTGCCCTCACCGTTTAAAAGCATTTCAAAGTTAATGAGGTATGTAAAGTACTGTAAGATGTGGAAAACTTTCGACAAACGAGTTCGTAAACATGTTTTACAAATAGTCAGAAATAAGTAGTAAAGTCTACATAAGGAGAAAATAATATGTAGAGATTTTCCAATATCATTGTATTTGCTTAAAATGCTATTCAGCTTTCACAGAATATGTATAAAAAACCAATAGGACTGAACCTAGACCGTTTTACTAAGATTATGTATACGTCACGAAGAGTTACATTTTAAAACATATATTTATTTACTTAAATTGAACGAGATAACACAGAAAACCTGCATAACCAAACCATCGTAAAGAAATGAATCTATCTATCTATCTTATTGTTTGCCTCTCTCTCTCTCTGTTTAATGCATAACTATATGGATCGTTTGTGAAATCCATACAGGTTTTAATAAGTTTATTGTAAAATAATGTGTATAGAAAATTAAACATCCGATAACATAAAGATGAATTTATTAATATTCATATGGTGGAACTCATTGTTCTTAAAAATAACAAACACTCACTTCTTGTGTAAGCACTTGTTTATTCTACAAGTAACGATTGTTGTTGTTGGTTTGTCAGTGCAATGCTATATAACAGATTGTCTACATTCTGTCAACCACCGGGAATTCAACCCTAGATTTTAGCGCAAACTTTCAGCTGATCCACCGGAGAGGACTACCAAGAAAGAAAAATAAAGGAAGGCATTAATATTGGATTTTTAATGATGTTTTATACATATATCCCGAAGTAGAACTTAACTTTTTTCTATTGTTTGTCATCTACGTAAAGAGAATTTTCAAGCTAACCTGAAGATTATAAAGATATATTTATTTGTCCATTCTGAAGCTAAAAGTCGTTTCGAAACCGAAATGTAAAGTGAACCATGTTTACATACTTTACTGAATTCACGTTAATGTCATATCAAACAACAACTTGATGGTGTTTTTTTTTAAGTTTTGCATTTCAACTCACACATACCTTATCTCGCACCATTCTGTAAATTTAGAAGCCCTTGTAATTGTATAAATAATTCATAATAAAGAGAAAACAAACCTAAATATACTGCGACATCATACAAGATATTACAGTACTCTATTATAAAGTGGGTGGTTTTGTGTACTTTAGTAAGTGGCTAGAAGCTCTTTCACGTAGTGACGTAAGCATTGGTTGCCATGCAACGTACACCTGTTTCAACATTCGTGTTTAAACTTGATTAAACAACTAACCCTACAAGCGTGTGGACTTGCGATCATAGAGGCTGGGAAGACAACAAATATATCGTATGTAGAATCACTTAAAGTGCAATAGTTCAAACATAATGTCTCCTTTTCAAAAATAAGACAGCTATAGAAATAGTTTTTTTTCCGTCACTGTATTAGATACGAAAACATGAAAGTCATGATTTAACAAAGTTTTTCACCGCATTTGACTAAAATCTTGTAGTTTAATATAGTGTTAACCATAGTACTGAAGTACAAAGATATGAAGGCAGGAATTCGCATGTGCGTGCTTATTGGAACCAAGAAAAATTATCTAGCTAGAGTCTCGTCAGGCAATTATGTGTACGCGTGCACTGTAAAAAGGATAACTCCATTATGGTAATCTTATGAACGTGACACGCGCGGGGCAGTGGCAGGCACTATTACTACAGAGCCGTTATAAAACAATGGTTTTTGGAACAGAAAATCAAAGTTTCTTTTAAAACAGATACATATTCAATGATTAAAAAAAATGACAATGATTTCTCGAAACCTCAAAATATAGTTGAGAAGAACTTTCTCTAGTGCGTTAGACCACATGACCTTATTTCATGTTTTATGACGAGACAAAATTAAATCTTAGAATAGAGAGGCAGCACTATAGAAACTTCTGTTGGTGTACATTTGAGGACGTAAGACCTCTCCTTATTTTGCTATGACGAAAACAATGGTACTTATTTGTGATAAAGTCATAAGTAAGTAAAAGATCCAAAACGTTTTTATGCAATACATGAAGTGGCACAGAGGGAGACAATACAGTTTGACAGAAATTTTCAATGAGACGTCAACAGTGGGTCGATAAATTGAGAAAAAGTATTCTTCAGAAAAAACAGAACACCCCAAGTTATAAAAGAAACATGTACTCCTTCAGAAGAAACTGAACACCCCAAGTTATAAAAGAAACATTTATTCGTTCAGAAGCAACTGAACACCCCAAGTTATAAAATATACATGTATTCCTTCAGAAGCAACTGAACACCCCAAGTTATAAAATATACATTTATTCGTTCAGAAGCAACGGAACACCTCAAGTTATAAAATATACATGTATTCCTTCAGAAGCAACTGAACACCCCAAGTTATAAAATATACATGTATTCCTTCAGAAGCAACTGAACACCCCAAGTTATAAAAGAAACATTTATTCGTTCAGAAGCAACTGAACACCCCAAGTTATAAAATATACATGTATTCATTCAGAAGCAACTGAAATCCCCATGTTATAAAAGAAACATGTATTCCTTCAGAAAAACTGAATACCCCAAGTTATAAAAGAAACGTGTATTCTTCAGACGGAACTGAACACCCCAAGTTATAAAACATCATTGCAGAAATAACAAACTTTGTTCTTTGCCACATTTAATATCAAACAATGAATGACTAAGAAAGTAATCTTCTGTACTTTAATTGAATAAAAAAATTAGGTTTACATTTACCTATTCGTAATAATGAATGGTTAAGGTAGGATGCATCAGAAAAATATGTTTTTGTATCATTTAACTTTCCATAAATTCGAACGTTTGTGTATTTATAATGCATAAGTTAAGCCTATAGCTGCAATAATATTGAAAAGTATACAAAATCACATGAATATTTCTTATTGTAATGTCTCTCCGATACACCTCGAGAAACAGCTGTATATATATATATTTATTTTTTCATGGATAAAAATGGACTACTGTGGTTGACGTAATTGTTTAATATGGAGAAAAGGAACGAAAATAACTCCAGTTAAATGCGTTAACAAAGTTGCTGTGGATCTGGTAAGAAGTAATATTTTAGTAAAGTTTCAGGGCTGCACAACATAAACATTTACTTAAGATAAATAATTATTTAAAATGAGCTCAGGAGAGCTGTTACTTTTTAGATTTTAAAATATTTTACTATTTTAACTAGAATGTGCATAGGTAGAATTGGCGCAGAGCTTATGATTTTAAAATATTTTACTATTTTAACTAGAATGTGCATAGGTAGAATTGGCGCAGAGCTTATGCTGGGCTTACTGATTTCGAAATGTGATAATATTAGGTCGTCAAGAAATTAATGTCGCGTTTTGGAACACTTTCATTAACCCCCCCCCCCAAAAAAAGAACAACAACAAAAAACGTGCAATGCGTATAATAGTTAATCGAACTGCCTGAACGTCACGTTAGTGTAGCCTATATAATGTGTAAAGTTTAGTATACTCTACCTCTTATAGTGATGGCACACGACGAGACATACATTCGGCATGTAATGCTGTTTGAATACAATAAGGGAAACAACGCAAATAACATCAAAGAAGTTTATGGAAATGTTTTGAACGTTCGTAAGTGTCAACGTTGGTTTAGCCTTAAAAACTGTGATGGCAGGAGCCGACACGTTGGAATTGATATTGATGCTCTGAAGACGCTTGTTGAGTCTAACTCAAGGCAACACACTCGTGGCCCTGAAATTGCAAGTCTCATGAAACAATACGTAACATCTAAGGAATATGGGAAACTCCATAAAGAAGGTGTTTGGGTGCCTCACGAACTCTCCTATGATAATCGTTTCCAACGTGTGAATGTTGCTTCGTCTCTTTTGGAGCGTAATGTGCATGAACCATTTTTGGACAGAAAATGGATTCTCTATGCGAATATTAAACGCCAAAACCAATGGCTCAGTCCTAAACAAAAACAACTTCCGGTCCCAAAACCTGTACTCTATCCGCAGAAAGTAACGCTTTGCATTTGGTGGGACATCAAAGGAGTAACTAATTTCGAACTACTCAATCCACAGCGAACTATCAATGCAGATATCTGTAGTCAGCAACTGGAAGGTTAAAT
>NW_013665655.1:1263921-1288382 GCF_000517525.1 Limulus polyphemus | reverse complement strand
ATTGTAAGATGGAAAAGCACCATTGATAAGAATGGAGATTATTTCATTTAATAAATGATTTGTTTGATATATAAGTTGTCGGGTTTTTTCATCTAAAGAAAGCGACATTAATTTCTTGACGACCTAATATATTAGAACTTGGCAATAAAATGTGCTAGGTGTAACAAAAAGCACTTGACAAAAGAGTTTGTTTGTAGTTAAGCACAAAGCTACACAGATTAAAAGCAAGTCATAACGGTAGATTTCTCTAGAAGCACTACTGTTATACGTTATGGGAGTGTAACAAAAGGTAATCGTGAAATGTCAGATATTGCGAGATATGTTAATTTATAAGTAAAAAATAAATTATCTTATAGTCAAATATCAATTATTGTAATTAGAATGAACGTGAAAAAGGAAAATATAAAAGTGTTCACATTACTTAAGTTTTAAATTCAAAACAAAACAAAAACTGTGAAGTATTTTGGTACTGTTGCTAACACATTTAACATATCCATCTACGGGTTTTTCTCTCCACCTTCCGTTTTCTTGAACTGTTTATACGCTTTAATGTAAGTCACACTTATTACGTGCAATCTACTCCCTCCGATTTACCAAAACTTTGCCGGCAGAGGTCTAAGTTTGTTTGTTTTTAATTTCGCGCAAAGCTACACGAGGTCTATCTGCGCTAGTCGTCCCTAATTTAGCAGTGTAAGACTAGAGGGAAGGCAGCTAGTCATCACCACCCACCGCCAACTCTTGGGCTACTCTTTTACCAACGAATAGTGGGATTGACCATCACATTATAACGCCCCCACATCTGAAAGGGCGAGCGTGTTTGGTGGGACGGGGATTCGAAACTGCGACCCACAGACTGCGAGTCGAGCGACCTAACCACCTGGCCATGCCGGGCAGAGAGGTCTAAGAAATCGTATTGTTTTTAGTAACCTTTTGTTTGTAGTTAAGCACAAAGCTACATAATTGACTATATTTACTGTGCCAACTACGGGTACTGAAACCCAGGTTTTAGCGTTGTAAGCCTTCAGACTTACCGCAGAGCCACTGTGGAGCATCTTTAATAATAGCTTTCATAATAATTTTCGGCTTACAAATTTTCACGTTATGAATTCTGGGGCAAATTAGTGATATATTTTACTCGTTTTGGTTCTGTTATAAGCGATAAGGTCATAACACACAGATTTGTTCGCTTATAATAATTAATCTAATCATTAAAGTCTGTTGTATTTAGCCTATCATTTCTATTACTTGTTCCTTATGGCGATAGGTGACGCTGAGTGTCTGATTTTCCTCTGTTTCATAGCTCAGAATTAGTGATGTCTATATTGGAATTCTAAGGATCTCTGACCTGGTCATTTAGACCACATAAACATATTGAAAATTCTAGTTTATTACTAGTTAAATTCAACATTTTTATTTAGTTACAAAATTTAATCAAATGATGTTTGTTCTTTGTCCTTGTCGAACTGTATTTTCCTAGAAATACTACATGTTAATATTATTGTATCTTGTTATTTATTTGTTGTTGAGCACAAAGCTACACAATGAGCTATTTGTGATTCGTCCACCACAGAGATCGAATTCCAAAATCTAGCTACCACTATGAGCCTTCAAGCGAAACAGCCGAGCCACCAGAAGTAGCTATCATTCTTAGATTTCTTTTACTAACAATATTGTGTATTGATTGTAAAAACTAAATGATTTTATTATATCTTGAAATCCACGTCAGGGTAAGCATTTTCTGTGGTTGTTTAACTACCGCTTGCAATTGTGTATTGGTCATTAAGCGTTGAAAGTATTCTGATTTTAAGAAATGTTTCTAATGTTTCGTGGGAATACCACTGCCTGATTAACAGAGTAGTAAGCCATGCTACAATCACTAAACTTGACGTTTTCTACAACGTTTTTTGTTTCCACTAACTCATTTTTCTCGTCTCTTAAATAGGTGTACGTACTAGATCAGAGGCTACATTTTAAACTATATAAATTATAAGAAACACACAGTAGACTGGAAACGCCCATCAAATTCCGATATCAAACTGCAACTGTTTAAGTTTTTCGATTCCTTGTCATTTATAGGTTTATAAAAACTTAATCAACTGTTCTCTGAGTAATAGTGAAACTTGCCAACTTATGTATTCCAACTATTACAAAAAAATAACACACACACACACATATATATGGTCACAAATACATATAAAGCAACTGAGTAAAACATGCCCCTTCTGGATAAAGATAATAAAATATATCTGTGAAATGTAAGCCTGTGCGAATACTGACAGAAACTTCTTGCCACTGGGGGGAGTCCTCGAGAAGCCAACATAGAAAACTTTTATTATATGATCGGTCTACTTATTATAGACACATAAAAGTTGCAGTAATGTCTAGTTGAGAGCTATAATTATTAGTAATTTTACTTTCGTTGACAGAAGGTTTTACTGCTCAATAAACGACACTCAAGCACACACGTCAGACTTTAAACTGTTCCTCAACGAGGTTTAAAAAGACCGCAATCTCTACCAGACATCTAGCATTGTCCTAGCGTAACGAAAGATTTGGTATAGCAATACAAAACCATCCTCAATCATTAAGATGTTGATTTTTTTTTTGTTCAGGATCGTTGACTTTTATACCATTAAGCTGTCTTTATTCTCCTCCAGAGCAAGACTATAATTAATTGAAAAACGTCGACCTTATTGCATTACTGCTATAAAATATGAAACAATTTTCCAATATCAAAATGTAAAGTCTGATACTACCAAGAGCATTTATTCCAAGCAAATGATACTGGGTCTTAAAAAAATAGCTGTAACACTGATTACAATCTCCAACAATAGTATTGATTCCCTCCCACAATAGCTGTAATAATGATTAAAAACGTTCACAAGGGCACTGATTTCAAACATAGGAAGGCAAATTTGATTCCAAAGAAAAGATAGCAGTAGTCCTTATTCTAACAAACGACAACAACAGTATTGATTCCAAACAAAGGATAATATTGATGAAGATAATTCTATTTATGGTAATTTCAAAATTAATTTATAGTAGGTAAATTTTCTTAGGCTTAATCTAGCTAAAAAGTAACGTGATTAATAATCAAATACATAGGTTGAATATATTACTTTAAAACGATTTTGGAGTTTAACCAGGTCTTTAAAGTTCATATAGCCACGTCCAGTCATGCTTTATCTGGTGGCCTTACATCTTGACAACAGCCTGCTACGTATTTTCCAGACCAAAAGGCTCTGTCGTAAGGTTTTCATGTGAAACACACATCATTTTTCCTTGCATCCTTTCCATGGTCCATCTAGCGTTTCAGGACGATAACCTCCCAGCGCCCGTTTTAAAAGTCCACACTCACAGAGATATAGAGGTGCTGCGTCTGGCTTCTTGACCAGTATGTGTTCGTATGGAATAGCATGGATATACACGTTTCATTCTCAAGCTGCTTTAGATATGTCATGGTTGAACTGGTATAGTGTGGCAGCAACTTCTTACACGTGACTTGTGTCGCTTTTCCATAGAGTGAATCTTCTTAATTATGTTACTTACTGTTGTCTGGAGTACGTAAACAACTTTTGACACAAATCCTATTGTTCGTGGATTATCATCTGCTACATGACGTTTCACTATGCTTACTACGGCTGAGGTACGATTAGTTACAGGTTTCTTTCTGGATGTCCCTATGTCTTAAAGTTTATATATATTCCTTTATTTTACAATGCCATAAAGTATAATGGATAACACCCTCTTGAAAATTTTAACTTCGAGATCTGAACACATTTATGGATCTGAGTATATGAATGTTTTGTGTTAGAAAGGATTGTTACATACCCATTACAAAAGCGTTCAATTTTCGGTAGCATCACACGTCCCACCAAACAATGTCAATGTGTAGTTCTGATACATCCCTTGTTACCGCGACTTTCTATTGGCTGTGATTGTCATGTGACTTGCTGAGCTGCATAGTAAGAATCATTTTGATAGAACATACCAAACCTTCTCTAGAGCTGTAACCTGGTCAGACCTGAAAAATAAGACTTAAAAAATTCATTAACGAATAAAGAATCATGTGGTGAACATTTGGCCGAAACGTTAATCACATAATTGTTTTTCTTAACAGAGACTTTTATCAATTTCGTTTTATTTTCAGACTTATTTCAAAATATTTTAAAACTCTTGTGATGATATTCCGCGATCTTTTTACTGAACACGACATAGAAATATTGTTCCTGTACACTCAAGGCCTAGTCTCAAGTCGATCGCTAAACGCTACATTGTTCTCTTCGAGATTAACAACAGTGTTTCTATGACAAGTTACGGTGGCACACAAGGAATACATTAGCCGAATCAGCATATGAAAATAAATTTTAGTTATTGTGACACATGGTAATGTGAATAAACGAGGTTAGCACATAAAATCATATTTTGTTTACTATGACAGATCAGGAAAGCTTTTTAATCAAAGCCTGTATATATGAACAGATTATTAGTCTAGCCTATTAAAATTATTTCTATAAGTAACAGAATAACATAAAATTGAATAATGATTACTTTATTTTGCTGAAAGTAGTCTGCTGAAAATAATTATTATATTTTCAATTTTAAAATTATGGTGTTTTTAAGGAAGTTCATCATCATTACATGTACATGGAATGTAAGTCAGCCAAATGGCAACAATATATACAGAGTATAAACGAGTTAATGAACGAGAAGGGGCTGTTTAAAGGTTTAGCCCGAATTTGGTAAAAAAAAATGTAACAAAAACTTGAGATATGTTAAGTCCGATGGATGAGAAACTTTTTTGACATTTACTATAGTAGACTTATATCGGAGAGTTTGTTTCTGGATTGTGTATAGCCATATGTATTAATGATGAAGCATACTAATTGGATGAATCTATCTATTGAGCAGTATATGGCAGTCATAAGCTTCATCTTATTTTGTACAAAATGTCACCTGAATTATTATAGTTTTCAGTAGTCTGATTTTAAGAATTCGTCTTATTGTGTACTGGATTTAGAATGCTTTTATTATAGTATTCGAGTGACGTATTACACTGGGGTTCCTGCATACATATTTATTTGTTGTTGACTAAGGCACTGCTGAAAGTTAAAACTAATTTGTTTTTTTCATACATATGTTTCTCAGTTAGAACACCTTATGCACCTTTTGTTTAAAGCGTTCCAAAATTAAAATTTGAATATAATGGCTTTCACAACTTTATGGAGTTTGATAATGTGTTCTTCGTTTACTTATACGATATACTTTGCTTTTTGTATTCACGTTTTTCCTAAGATGTACATTTATAGCAATTTTATGCACATTTTTCGAGTTTCGGCACGAATGTTTTATCATAAAAAGAAGAGGTCGAACTGTGGGACTGTTTACTGTAACCTGCAAGAAATAGTTAAACTTTGAGGCTATTTACTGCAAACTCCAAAAAGTGGTCAGATTGTAGAGGCTATTTATTGTAAATTCCAAGAAATGGTTAAACTTTGAGGCTATTAATGTAAACTCCAAAAAGTGATCATGCTGTGGGGCTATATACTTTAAACTTTAAGACGTAGTCCGACTATGGGAGTGTTTACTGTAAACTTCAAGTAGTAGTAAGGCTGTGCGGACTATATACTGTAAACTGTAAGATGTGGTCCGACTATGGGAGTGTTCACTGTAAACTTGAAGAACTGGTTATGCTGGTGGGGACTATATATTGTAGACTGTAAGATGTGGTCCGACTATGGGAGTGTTCACTGTAAACTTGAAGAACTGGTAAGGCTGTGGGGACTATATATTGTAAACTGTAAGATGTGGTCCGACTATGGGAGTGTTCACTGTAAACTTGAAGAACTGGTAAGGCTGTGGGGACTATATATATTGTAGACTGTAAGATGTGGTCCGACTATGGGACTGTTTACTGTTAACTTCAAGAAGTGATGAGGCTGTGGGGCTATATACTGTTAACTGTAAGATGTGGTCCGACTATGGGACTGTTTACTGTTAACTTCAAGAAGTGATGATGCTGTGGGGCTATATACTGTTAACTGTAAGATGTGGTCAGACTATGGGAGTGTTTACTGTAAACTTCAAGAAGCGGTAAGGCTGTGGGGCTATTTAACTTATACTGTCCTTGTGTGTGATGATATTAATATCTTGTAACGTAGTTTCTTTAATTACTTTTGATGGAATATTATTAAAAATCAATAATAATGATACTATATCAAATTTCTGCCCAATATACGCTGCCTTGTAAATCAGTGGATTTGTCTTACGAAAATATCACGTGATATCTCTTAGCTCTGCATTAAACAACGTACCTAATGCGGGAAAAATACATAGGAGGACACATGTTATACATTCAACGATAAATCTTGCTTCCGTATGTTTCATTTACTTTTCTATTGATAAAAACTAATCTAATTCCCTTCTATGTTCATTGAAGTTGACTGGTCATAATTACTTATATAGAGTAGTATCCGTCGCATAAGAATATTATATAAAACTCGGTGGGATTTCATGTATCATTAAAGTTATTTTTTTATAATAGGCGAGCTCATTGGCAGTGTCCTCACGATCAGCATAGCGTATGATCAGCTTGAACAAGATGTTAACACACTATTCACGCTTCATGGGGCCACCAAAATTGCCAGAAAATGTAATTATTTCTTGTCATTAATAGCAGAAATTACCAAAATTAGTCTGTAAATGTTGGCTTTGCATGCTAATTGCATTGCTATTCTTTCTACATGTAAGACTTACATATGTAAAGTTGAAAATTTAACATTTAAAATATATATATATAAATTATTTCTGCATACAAACGCAAATATCTAATCAGCAACGTAAAGAACAGAGGTTGAATAGGTTGTAAGGATTTTGTAGCCTCACCATTTCGCCAAATCCGGTCATGCTCTGTCTGACGACCGTGTCTCTCTATAGTAACCTTTCAATGTAATTTTTATTGCATAAGGCTCCGTCGAAAGGCTGTCATGTCCAAAGCACATTAATCCCCCCTGCAATATTCTCATAATTCGTCTAGTGTTTACGAAGAAGACGGTCTCCTAGCGCCAGTCTCAACAGTCCGATACGTCTTCGTATGTTATAGCAGGAATTCTCGTTTCATCCTACAACTGTTTAAAGTCTGCGATAGTTAAACTTGAAAACGTATCTTAGTTAATTTTACCCATTTTATCCTCGTTTTCAGATGAAGAGCCTTCTTGATTATTTTTAGTACTGTTGCCTGGAACACGTAGGTTGCTTTTGCTAATAACCTTTGTGTTCATGGTTTTGATTCTCATTTGTTACAAGACTTTGCATATTGTTTAACACGATTGGGGTACAAGTTGATGCAGGTCTTTTTTTGGATGGTCCTGGTGCCCATATTGATCAATATTCCTTTGCTTTCCAGCGTCATCAAGTACATGAGATTTAACTGTCTTGGAAATTATAAATCCCCCGATCCGAACAGTCTATGAATGTTTTTTGCCAGAAAGTACTGTTACATACCATTATTAAAAGTGGTATATTTTCAGTGGTATTATATTATGAAGTGCTAAATAATGTCAAAATTTAGTTCTCATACATTCTGTTACACCACGATTTTATATCGGCTTTGGTTGTCACGTGATTTGCTGATTTCCTTATTCAAAATCACTTTAATATAACCAACTCAAACTATTGTAAAATTTACTGAAAGAAGCATAAACATTTGTCAAATTTAATAATTATCTCCTGAATATAAAAAAAAGACTTATTAACATTTGGTTTTACCTCTTTTGATATTGCAAATAAAAGAAGAAGAACGACATATTAAAAAAGTGAAAACAAATAAGAGCGATTGACCAGATTTTTACTTTGGTAAATTAAGAAGTATTTCTGGTTAAAAGTAAATTAATTACATTAGGATAATAAATGAAGAAATGACTAATAAAAATAAAGGATCCCTCAAACAGAATAGAACGTTTTCCAGACGTCTGGTTCCATAGCGAAATGAAATTCTAGGTATAACACGTCGAAGAAATCATATGGAAGTCTCATTTCGTTATGTGGTTAGATGTGTGGGATGTTTTATTAAAGTTAAAAAAAATGAGGAATATTTAAATTCGAGTTACTATAAGTCAAACATTCGATAGTAAGAAGTTAAGAGGACGACCAGTCCTTGGTGGCATTTCCACGTTATCATCGATTTAAATGAACACAGTGTGTAGGAGATTATTTTGAAAATGCCTGCATGACTGTATATTAGAGGAGGTCGAACTTCTATTTATAAAGACCCCTTTTTGCCGAACTTTACAATCGCGACTCTCCTCTTCTTCACCTATATTTTATTGTAACACTAGACACTAAAGTATTAAACTTATTACTTAAACGATGAACGTAACTTAAATGTCAATGGGAATTAGAGTTTTTTTTGTTTATTTCAAAAATGAAAATTTATTAAATTTGGTATTTTTATGACAACCAAGGCTCGTACGACCCATAGTCTGAAAAATGCTGTAATTACATGTCTATGAAAAAAACGAACAGAAATCTTGAACCTAGAGTAATTTTATTTTTGTAGAGTTCTAGTGTTATCCACTAGGTTGATTAGTGTGGTTAAGTTAAAAAAAACGTACGCTAAAAAACGATTTTCAATACAATATATAAATGAAGCATGTATATAGTTTGACAAGAACTTCAAGGCGAGAAACTGAAAGATAGCTTAGAAAGAAAATGTACAAGCAAACTTTCTATTCCATTTAATAAAGGTCCTAGGGCCTTCTTCAGCTAAAAAGGAGAGTGTCAAAACCAATTTCACCTATTAAATCAGGGATGAAAACAGCTGGAAAACTGAACAAAATAAACATACTTTTTTTAGTGTTAGTTTAATTAATAATGTTGCTCTCCCTACTGGCACAACGGCAATACTGTGGACTTATAACGCTAAAAACAGGGTTTCGATACCTGTGATAGGCACAGTACAGCTAGTCTATTATGTAGCTTTATGCTTAGCTACAAAAACAAACATTAAATGTATGAGTTGAAATGCTTAATGTATATTATTCTTAAATTGTTCATTTATTATTTATAATTTCTATTATGAGGATCATTTGTTGTTCCTGTTTAGTCTATGGATTTAGGATTACCCGAGTCTCGTGAGATATTATTGGTATCACGGCCAATAACGTCGACAACAAAGAGGGAACTCAAATGATAATATAGTAAATTCTATTTGTCTTTCGGTGGCTCAACGGTAAGTCTGAGAACATCTAACTCTAAAAATTGGCTTTATAAAGTAACTAGATGACTATCTTGAAAGGTTTTAATGAAATATTTATATGATGCATATTATAGACGCATGAGGTAACCATTAATGTACCTTTGAATGAAAAACGCCGGCAGTAGCAAACGTCTATTAATTCTGTTTTAATGTGTAGATATACAGATATGTCGTTAGTTCAGCATCCAATGCCGATATAGGTTATAAATTATCCAGTTCAGTTTTGTGTATTGCTTATTCCAAACGGATCATAACTTTGTCATGGTTGTGTATACTTCAAGATTATTGACATTTATAAAGTATTGGCGGTAGGGGTGCCTTCTGTTACCCGCTTTCAACACCCACCTCTTAATGTCCATCCACAATGTTTCACGTTATTAATTAATTGACAGTCATTGGCTGCAGAAGAGTTTTACGGGATGAAGTTGTAATGTCACGGGTCAAAGGAGGAAGTGGGTATAACTTAAGAAACGGCTCTTCATATCAACATTATGGTGGCTGTTGTAGTATCAACTTCATCTGAGTTTATGTATTATTGCAATAGTGGCAGCCCTTTTATCATTGCATTCCTCCATAGAGAGTGCCAGTTCACTCTCTGAGATATATAAGACGTTTGTGTGCCCTCCCTGTGTGTATGTTGTATTATAGAAAACTTAATGTGTCTGTGTTTTCTTATAGCAAAGCCACATCGGGCTACCTGCTGTGTCCATCGGGGGGGGGGGCGGAACAATTAATAAAGTCTTTTTTTTGTTTGGTGTAAGAACGTGGCGCTATTTATGAATGTAGTTAACGTTAACTGATGTCAAAGACAATAAACGATCAAAAATAAAAATAATGGGGGTGGAGGGATTGTGAACCTCTATTAACGTGTCCCTTGTTCCAGACTATCATCCCACGAAGTGTAGTTGAGATTAGCCCAGCGACCTAGGAGTAGTTAGAAAAGGGACAAAAGAAATGACACAAATGTTTTTGTGCTTTATATATATATAGTATTGTATAGACAGCACATCAGGTGCAAACAAATGTTGATGTAACATATGACACAACATATTTTCTACCGGTTCAAAGTAATGCAGTTTCCGATATTTAAAACACACACACACACAAAACGTTTTCGCAGTGAATAGATTAGAACTTTCATTGCCACATATATTATTAACTGATTTGACAGAAGCAAGCAGCAGAGGAAATATGGAGGTACCTCAAAGGGCGTCTTTCCTGTGCGAATCTTGGAGGGTCATGAAAATAAAAGGATAAAATGCTGACTTAACACATCTTCTTCAAGGACCGCCTTTCACGTGTTAACACCAGCTGGGAGAACTTGAATACAGATGAAGAAACGTTGCAAGTGAAAATATTACAGTTGAGGAAGTAGTAAATAAGAAAGAAACGGCAACTTTCTGAAGAGGGGGCTTTGGAAAGACAGATGCAAGGAGAGGGCGTGGAATTGTAGAGTTTTAATATGAGAGAAAAGGAATAAAATAGGCTTATCACGTAAGATTAGAAATATATAGGAAACCAGAGAAGAAAGATAGATTTAGGAGAGGATATTTAACTGTAGGAGGAAGTAAAAACAAATACGGAAGATAAGACTAAAGAAAGAATGCAAGATAGGGGAAAATGAGGAATTTTGGGCATATAAAACAATGAGAATATGTACTGAAGAAATTTAGCAGAGTGATGAAATTAAGAACGGTAAATATAAACGTCAGAGAAGGTGACAGAAGAGGATGACGAGAACAACAAAATAAGAATATATATATATATATATATATATTAGGAGAGGTTACATAGAAAACCAAAATAGATATATATTAGGAGAGGTTATGTTGAAGACCAAAAGATATATATATATATATATTAAAGGAGGTTACATTGAAGACCAAAAGAGATATATATATTAAGGGAGGTTACATAGAAAACCAAAAAAGGTATATATTAGGAGAGGTTACATAGAAAACCAAAAGAGGTATATATTAGGAGAGGTTACATAGAAGACCAAAAGAGATATGAAGAATTAAGAAGAAAGCAGGAACGTCATTTCACAAATGGTTTGGGGAATGCAAAGAAGAGTGATCTCGCGTGGACTCCCATATTCAGCTAGGGGCCCTATGTTATGGCGTAATTTGTTTAAGTCCAGCATTTTTTTAGTGCTTGTATAACAACATACCCGTAAATACAGGTCCAGCATGACTAGAAATGTATCTAATAAACTGCTATTTTGGGCCCCTTTTTGGGCTTGAAGACGGCGGTCGCTCTTGTTGATGCCCCCAAATGATACCCCTGGAAGAAAGATAAGGCGAGAAAAAAGGAATGTATGTTGTAAGCTAGAATGAAGAAAGGTTAGCAATAGATGTTATTAGGTTGGTTTTTTTTTGGAATTTCCTTCCATTGAACTGATAAAACCTAACAAAGATCCAGCCGACCGTGTGAGGGAAGAAGTTATAATATTTCACATAGATCCAAATTTCGTATACTGAGCGATGCTTCAAGTGGCGTAATATGTTACATGATGCTCAAATTAACACATCCAAAAACTTGGTTCCGTTTGTTTCGGATATTCGCACAAAGGCTTCAAAGTGTGGAGCGTGATTTAGCAGCAAAGGGACTCGATCCTTGGATCATCGAATTCACAGTCCGGCACACTTATCCCTAGACCACTTCCGGCTTTTACCAAAAACTAAATTTTCTTCTGCAACAATTCTTGCACATGTGATATATTTTGTTCACGCTCTCAATAAGCATTATAAAGTTTTATTGAATTCAATTAAATACGTGTGTAATTCACACTATTATTTTCCTGTGTTTAGCTTTTTGGGGGGGTCATCCTTTTGTAACATTACATCGTGTCTGTTTCCTTTCAGGTCATTAAAGACAACAGAAAAAATAAGCATTGTTAAATCACCATTCTTTTACGAAGCCAATGTGTTCACCAAGTTCACTATTCTACACACACTAGATACATATCTGCATATTTATACACATGTTCTCCTTTCTTCTTCATTTTCGCATACGATTGAATGCCTTTTGATATTTTTCTTCTGCTCTTGTTATCAATCTTCGAAACTTTTAGAGGAGACACAAAAAACCTCCTCGGAATTCAACTTGAATTAATTTACAATTCTTCTGTCACTAATCAACCTCGACGTTGATAAGGAGAAGACACATTGCTTTCGTTTGTCATTAGCTAAAGAGTTGCCACAGCTTTCCTAAACCTCGTCTTTTTTATTTCAAGTAACGACCAAGTTGACAGAGAAAAAGTTGAAAGTTGAAGTCTTTTTTTTTTAAAAAAACTTTTTCTCTTAATATTAATTATGTATAGTAAAACAGCACATTAAATTTATGCCAAGAATACTTTCTTTTAATAAAAGTAAGACCAAAAGCCTAAAAATAAAATAAATCAAAAACAATAATGGATGATATGATAAAAAACAATTTTATTCTAAATTTTATCAAACCTTTCTAAAGCTATAGGAGATATCGGAAAAACAAAATGACATGCATGTTTGGTATATTACATCTTTTCCACGAACACATATCATTGCGAATCGCATTTTGTGTGTAAATCTGCGTCGTTTACATGTAAATGATTGATATTATCTTACTATGCTCCCCAGTGGCACAGCGGTATGTCTGCGGACTTACAACGCTAGAATCCAGGTTTTGATACCCGTGGTGGGCAGAGCCCAGATAGCCCATTGTGTTACTTTGTGTTTAATTTCAAAAAACAAAAAAGCCTTACCATATTTAGCAGTAAATAAGCAGATTCTACGGCGCGTTATTCTTACTGTGTTAGTTTTGAAATGAAGCACTGGAAAGGGGGATAGGAGACAGTGAAATTTAACTCTTTACAAGCTTTTATTTGTTTTGTTAAAATAAATTGAACCTTGTAATGAAAACGCATTCCAATTTCTTTCATTATTATTATACAAAGCAAACACACTAACAGGGTGGGGTTAAAGGAGGGAACTGCCCAAGGGCCTGGTGATATAAAGGGGCCCGGGCGAATGGTATAGATACGATTTTTTAAAGTTAAAGTTAAGATTTAACAAAATTAATTACCTTTTTCCTGCTACTACTGGTAGGATAAAAAAAAACATAAAAAACTGTTTCATGACAGTCGGCAATCTCGTTCTGTAGGGCCATTGACTGTTCTGTCTTGGGGCCAGAAATTGCTGTCGGCGTGCCTAATAAAAGTTAAGTAAGAAAAATAATTGTTTTTGTTTTTTTATAGCAAAGTCACATTGAGCTACCGGCTGTGTCCACAGTAGGAATCGAACCCCGGATTTTAGCGTTACAAGTCCGCTGACCCATCGGGGTGGGGAGTTAAGTAAGATTTTATTGATAAACTTGAAAATATGATTTTTTACACTGTTTAGAACCTTTTAAAAATGTATAGCTTAGGTTTTTGTTATATTAATAGACATTTGTATAGCTAACAAAAATAGCTTGTATATTTTATGGTAGAAATGAGTCATAGGTAAGTTACACTGTACTTGAAAAGGCAACACCTTCTTTAGAGTTTCTTAATTACAATAAAAACCCATGGTTTTATATATATATTCTCTAATACCGAGGAAAGCACTTGTAATTCACCCTGCGTATTTTATTATAACCAGTTATTATGCTATGTAAAAAGTTTCATTTAACATACTTTTCTTTAGACTTTTGAAAGTGTTCATTTTTGAAATTATTTCGGTAACTGTATAGTCTCCTACACTTGATAATAGCCTTATTTAAAGTAACTTCCTGAGTTTGTGACAGAAAACAGAACATAGACATAAAGATATATATACATTATCAAGACGAAGTTACCACTGGTGGCAATATTGACATGTATAACATGTTTTCTTGGACTGTTTTGAATTGACCTAAATACAAACACAGTTGCTGTTTTTTGTGTCTAGAGAATAACAAATATCGAATTTACCAAACACAAACTTGCGAATTTTCTTGAGTGAGAAGTTTAAACCTTCTACATGAATATATTCATAGAGATAATAATAAATTCTAATAAAGTTTTATCTTCTATAAATCAATGCATTTTTGCATAAAATTTATGACTTGGTAATTAATTTCACTTTTATGTAGATTACTGATATATATAAAAGCTGTCCCGAGAATAACTTCACATCTGTTTCCGCTGTTTCTCACGGTACAAGTGTGGTGTAGTAATGAAGTGATTAAAACGGTAAAAAGTTTACAGATAGCAATGTTTCTGAGTGTAATGATTTTAGATAACAAAATATTATTATTTTGTTAAACCTGTGAATTTTTTGTTATTCATAAGATTATTTTATGTGTTTGGGAAACATCTATCTATCTCTCCATAGTTTTATCCCTAACGATTTAGCCGTGGTTACTAAGTGCTGGTCATTATTCAGTTCCTAAAGAAGATTTATTCAATGGCAGTTTGATGTTAAACTTCTGTATGTCAGTGAAATATAAAACAATTAAAATAGTCATTTTTTCAATAGAATTTTTATATTAAAATTTTCCGTAACTGGTGCGATTCCTTAATAGTTCGTGTTAAAATTCAAGCTCAGTTATACAACGCTAAAGGGTGTGAAATAGCTACATCTGAAGTTAAAAATAAACTAACATCTCTTTCAGTTACTTCTGAGGAATACGTTTTGTGCCCTCCAAAAATGATTGAGAAACAAAACTGCAGTTGTTGTACTAAAAGTCAAATTTAATTCTATTAGACACGATAGCTCACCTTCGTCCTACTTTTTAGCATGGAAGATAAGCCTTATTATGGTTTTGTTTGTTTGGTGTGAATTTCGCGCAAAGCTACACGAGGGCCATCTGCGCTAGCTGTCCCTAATTTAGCAGTGTAAGACTAGAGGAAAGGCAGCTAGTTATGACCACCCACCCGCTAATTCTTGGGCTACTCTTTTACCAACGAATAGTAGGATTGACCGTCACATTATAACGTAGTTGAAAGCCTTAGAGAAATTTCTATAAACATCTGTTTGTCCGGTTGGTCTGCGGGAAGCTTACGGACTTACAACGCTAAACTTCGTCTTTCCGCGTAGACAGAACACAAATAGCTTATTGTGTAACTTTACATTAAAAAAAAAGAGACTATAAAAATCTTTATAGCAAAAATGAAAGCATTACAGCAAGATATTTTTCTAATTTACCAAAACTATCAGAAGAAACAGTGTAAATATAATGCTGAAATAGCTCTTGACGACTTAATTTGTGTGCCAGGTTTTATGTATGGGTCAGATCAGATTCTTTACAGTAGGTGTTTGTGACTTGTTGGCGATAAATTTCAACAATAAGCAAACAGCACACAGTTTGCTTGTTCTAAAATAATATATTAAAGCAAGCCAAACTAATATACAAATGTTCGTTACACTGTTGGTTTCCACAGTTGTATCCAGAGCTTTAAATAATTGCTCTTTTTCTTCATAACACAATCTGACAAGACCATTATTTTCCTGCTCTTTTATTAAATTGTTATTTATACTCCAAACAGAGGCTTAGAACGTTTCACACACTACGAGATATTGTGATGCAATAACACTCAATTAAAACAACGAGAAAAACTTAGAAGGTTCTAGTAACATGACGCGATAATATAAGAATTACCAATTCATATCTAGAGACCTACGCAATGTATGATTCGCAAACATTTACGTAAACAAACCTACAATAAACTATCGCTTCTAAAAATAACTAAATTTAACACTCGCACTACATAAACTATCTAAATCATATCTCTCGTATTAAACTTAAACGGAAACAATAGTGTATATCTAACAGTGTGTCTGTAATTGTTTCTCACAGACAAAAGTTATGGTACCAATGGGTTACCTGTAGAATGACACTTTAAGTTCTGGATATATTTATGTTATCCTTTACTAAGACTACTTAAAGAATTTCTTGAAAAAAGCGATAGCTTTCTTCGTACCAAAAAAAAGGTGATCTCACTAATATATAACACGGCGACCAATCTAATTTCTTTGTCGTGACTATAAAGTTTTTGTTAGTATTATTTCTCATCGAATAAAGTAATCACACACGAAGTATTACACGAATCAAAGAGTTATACATTACCAAATAGAAGCATATTTAATAATATTCACATTGTTTGTGATCTTTTCTACTATTTCTGTTTGCAAAACTGAAAATTTGGTTCTTGTAAACCTAGAAAAACCTTTGATCGTATTGATCATCAGTAATTGCAGAATGTATTTGGATTTGATAGTTTAGTAAGTAAGTAGAGTATTCAATTACCTGCATTCTTTTATGTGATTTATGACTGTTCTTCCGAGTAAAATCAACTTTCAGCGAGGAATACATGAACGTGATCCTTTTAGTGATCCTTACTCTTTAGCAATAGATTTTTTAAAACATAGACTTCTATGATGAGATCTTCTTTTATCACTGTTATAAACAACTTCTTATTAGGGTTTATGTGTGGGCTGGAGCACGAATTGCCCTTTGATTTTAAATGGAACACTATTTGTATGAAATTACTAGGAATTGTTACATCCAGAGAGCCAGATCGAGGGTAAGGCGATTAACCAAAATAAGAAGTAGGAAATAGACGGCCATTAGCATCATGCAATGGGATGCATACAGAAGTAAAATATAATTAACAGTGAAATTACAAGAGGAAAACAGTCGTAAAGGTGGCACACAAGAAACTCATGTAAGTGATAGTCATCGTTTTATCAACAAAATATATCAGACATTTACAAAAGATTGTTATAATCGTGCCAGATCCGAGTAATGGTATTCGCGAAAAAAAAATCCTTTACTCAAATACAAAGAACAATCAACATCAGAGAATAAACGGAAATTATGGAAATTGATTGTGCGGTTAGCAACATAAATCGTGAAGTCTGTAAATATTACTTTTCAGATGAAAGTATGATACCATCATATCAGATCTTGAATTTGTCACAGATTATATGATCACCAGAAAAATAGTGATGAAACAGCTCGGTGGAAGCGATCTCAGGCCTATTAAGCTGGAAATACACGTTGACAGAGTAACATATAACGAAATTAAAGCGGAATTATAAGAAAGCCAGATGAACATATTTCGGAAGCCTAACTGACAAAATAATTACGATATCAACGAAACCACAAAGAATTAAACAAAGCTATATTTCAAATAACCAAAGATATCACTCTAAGGAGTGCCAAGAAAAACTACAAGCCATATTGGACTACACAAGTGCAAAAGCTTAATGGCAAGCTCTCACCAGCAAAAGCAACAGCTAAAAAGGAACCATCTGAAATGAACAATATCGAATTCAGCAAAATATAGACATAATTTACAACAGATTGACATGTAAAAATTAGAACTAGCTGCCGCGACAAAAAAGAAACAACATATGGATAAGGACGGAAAGAAACTATGGTGACTGACAATATGTTTATGAAATTCCACCACCAATAAAATGAGATGAGTATCCCAACCGAAATAATAAAAGTAGTTAGAGAAGTAGAGTAGAAGATGAATGTATGTATGTTTTAATGGCATTAGAAAAGCTAAAATAGTACTCAAACAATTGAAGAAAAGAAATCATCAAGACCATACAGAGTAACCAAAGAGCTGTAACAAAAATAAGAGAAGAAGCAAAGAAGAAAATGTTTCAGACCTTCTATAATAGCTAGCAGTGATATGTACGTCAACTTCAAGAAAAGCTCAATTCCAAAGAAAGGGAATAACAAACCAATGAGTGTCACAAGCCGTGTTGAAAATAGCATTATCGTCAAGGGGCAGTCTGGATTTAGAAAAGACGATCACACCCACTTTTAGTTTATCACCAAAGACAAAAACAGTCAAATGATGAGCAGACTTTACCCTAGAAGGAAATGCGAACGTCCCTAGATGTTACTATGGGCAAATGATATACAAAAGATATAAATGATACAGACAAAAACATGACTTAGATTGGCTCTTATGAAGAAGTTGGCAGGAACAGCATAGGGAGCAGTCAACAAATTCCAAAAAGAGTATATGTGGGAAGAGTATGACAAACTCTCGAGTACGGAATGCTACCCTGGGCAACAGCAACAAAAGAAAATTATCAATAAAATAATTAAAGTCGATTACAAAATCCCACAGATAATAACTAAAGCAATGAGGCAACGCCAATAAATCCGCCAAAAATCGTCAAGAATATGAACGGATCCAGGTTTACCTACAAGCCAAATCCCTCATGGGAAAATAACCCTTTACACATTAGTTTCGCTTACAGTGACCACTAAAGAATCCAGTCAGGTGAAATCAAGGGATAACTGATTAAGGCAGGGGAGAATAGACCAATGCCTTTACAATGTATCAGCAATAGATGCAGTGATTAATGAAGGAGTAAAGATCTACATAAAGACAACTGGTGAGCAAGAATGAAAGATCGCTAAACCAACATGAAAAGTTTGTACAAACTACAAAGTCAAAATGGAACCAATTCTAAAGCTATTCTGTTCAAAAACATAAACAGCTTTAACGAAAGTTGACAATTTTAGTAATGCAATATCAGTTATGCAGGTTCTCCAAACCTGCATCAGGATAAAAAGAGCAACCATGACCAGAAACTTAAGAAGACTAGAGGAAACATCAAGACAGACGTTACTGTAGTATATTCCATTCCAATGCAGCATTTAGGAAAACGAAGCTTCAGACCACCTAGCCAAGCAAGAAGGCCAAGAAGAATACACAGATGAGCCTAGAGCAGCGTAGCATACTAAATAAAAATGTAAGGCCGTATATACAACATATTACTCTATATATGTCCGTCAAAGAAGACCAGGTGATTGTTCTCTACATATAAACAGGAAACAACTGCTTAAATGAACACATGTACAAAAGCTAAATATAGAAATATAGCACATTTTTCACGTGACACCAGAGAGGAGACTCCAGATCACGTTTTACAACAGTGCACTCTTTACAGACAGCATAGAGAGACTTCACAGTCAATTGACATCCTCTTGTAGAAACTCTATGTTAATGCAAACCAACTCTAAGTGACTGTGCATTCCTTGTAGCCTACTGAAGTCATGAGTTGAGCATATATTATGAAAGCAAGATGAAGAAGAAGCTGTGGTTAGTATTATTTGGTACAAACTAAAAGTTTTAGATCATTTGCCTGGCAGTTTTTTTTTTTTTTGCAAGATATAATGCTTAAAATGCTTGAATTAAAGCAAACTGATAACTATTTGTCATCTTTCTTTGCAAGGTTATTGAAGATGATTTAATTTAGTTTCAGTTGCTATCAGATCACAATTTTCTGGACAGTTTACTTGCAGCAGTTAATTCAAAAGGCACCTGTTATCTGCTAATTGTATTCTTGATAATGCTAATATACCTTTTACAAATGGTTCAGTGCGTTATATTTAGACGAGTTTAGTGTCTTACGCAGCGCTTATAAATTTCTGTGCGATCGGACCATTGAAGCGGGCGCTGGAAAACTGTCATTCTCATATATCAGATGGTTTATGGAAAGCATGCAGAGGAGGAAGATGTGCTTTAGAGAGAACATCCTTACGGAGCATTTTGCAATTGAAGCTACATTACAAATTTACTTATATTAAAGATGCAATGTCACCATAACATGACCGGGTGTGGTGTCATGGAGACAATGACGCAATGAGGCTTCAAAATCGTTTCAGTATAACGTACTCAACCTATCAAGTGCTAATATGAGTTGATATTATATAAAACAACCCATTTGTCAGCTAATAAGATTTTGTTTACACAAACTAATCTAGTTATTTGTTTCTCAGCTGATAGGAATTGATTTTTATACAAACTAATCCATTAATTTGTTTCTCAGTTAATATGGGCTTGTTTTGTATAAACTAATCTAGGCATCCGTTTTTCAGTTAATATGGGCTTGTTTTGTATAAACTAATCTAGTCATCCGTTTTTCAGTTAATATGGGCTTGTTTTGTATAAACTAATCTAGGCATCCGTTTTTCAGTTAATATGGGCTTGTTTTGTATAAACTAATCTAGTCATCCGTTTCTCATTTAGTATGAGTTGATTTAATATCACCTAGCGTATTGATCCGTTTTTCAGTTAATATGTAATATGTAAAATGATGCAATGATATGTTTTTAAGCTGCCTTTCAATGACTCATTGGTAAGGCTGTAGTGCTATAACGCTAAAAATTTGATTTCGATACCCACGATGTGCATGGCACAGAATAGCTCTTTGTGTAGTTTTGCGCTAATAAACAACCAACCAAATTTCTCAGCTAAAATGAGTTTATTTTATACAAACTAATCTTGTAATCTGTTTCTCAGCTAATATGATCCAATGAAAGATATAGTGTTAGTTTGTGTTAAATTCTCTTCATCTGTCAATTTTCTATAAAGTTGATTCTTGAAATAACATGTAAAATATTTTGAAATTATATTTCAGAGAGTAATATATATTTTCTGTTGTAAAAACTGTTTTTAAGAATAACTGTAAATATCTAAAAATTTTAGTTAAGGAGAAAAAATAAAAGGCCAAAAAATGACCTAAACAGTATATGCAGTGACGACTTTATAATACTTAACAAAGACACTAACACTAGAAACGTTCAAGAAATTTTCTGTTGTAATTGTGTTACCAATCTTATTTTGGCTTATCAGAAATTAGACATTGGTTTTATATTAGTAGTTATTGAAATACGTCGAATATATACAACATTTCTGTTCTCATTGTTTATCTTATATTTTAAAGTATAAGAATAGGACTGGCTTTCATTAACATCAGTTGCTTTAACTTAAATTAACGAGCACAACTGGTTTTAACTAAAGTCAATTGTTTTATATAAACTAAGAAACAGATCTGGCTTTAACTAACGTCAGTTGACTGTATTTACATAACGAACATACCTGCTTTTCCTTAACATCTGTTTATTTTATATAAACTAACGAACATACCTAACTTTGACTAACGTCAGTTGATTTTATTTATACTAACGAACAGAACTGGCTTTACCTAACGCCAGTTTATTTTATTTACATAACGAACATACCTGAGTTTCCGTAACATCTGTTGATTTTATTTAAACTAACGAACAGAACTGGTTTTAACTAACGTCAGTTGATTTCATATGAACTAAATAAGAGAGCTGTCTCCCAAGTTTCATTCACAGCTTTCATATGAATTAAATAAGAGAGCTGTCCCCCAAGTTTCATTCACAGCTTTCATATGAACTAAATAAGAGAGCTGTCCCCCAAGTTTCATTCACAGCTTTCATATGAACTAAATAAGAGAGCTGTCCCCCAAGTTTCATTCACAGCTTTCATATGAATTAAATAAGAGAGCTGTCCCCCAAGTTTCATTCACAGCTTTCATATGAATTAAATAAGAGAGCTGTCCCCAAGTTTCATTCACAGCTTTCATATTAACTAAATTAGTCAACGCTCTACCAACTAATATAAATTAACTAGCTGTGTATTTAATGAATTTGTATCATATACAAAAATTATTGAACTTTTCTAGTTTTTACTGAGTCAGTTATATTTAATTAAATCTATATTCTACGCATATCTTATCTATCTTGATGTACTCTAAGGAAGAAAACCACCCACTTTATGAAGATTATACGGCAGCGTAATCAAATTAGTGTATTTTGCATTAATTATTTATTCATGATCAGGATTGACAAGTAAGACTTATCTTAAGCTTATACTTTATGATATAAGCTGGATAATGAAAATATGAACTTTTAATATCTTAACCAACGAACGACACAAAGCATCGTTAAGTTTTAGGTGAACCGAAAGAAGATCAATAATACAGAAAAGACAATTTCTTGAATGTATTTAATGGTATTATATTCATTAATAATATTGTTCTTGATCTTGTGTATAATTCTTATTTTTTACCTGAATTAATGTTTTCTCTTATTTGTAATCAATTAGTTCCTTAACAGGTGAAAATATTAGTGTTTTGAATATTTCCTGAAATATTTCAATATCTTGTATATGTTACTTCTTGAAAAATGTATGTTACGAAAGTTTATAGGCAAAGGAGAATACTTGAACAATCTACTACCCAAAATTTTCATTTTGCTCTGTTATTCAAGTTAACAAGTTATCAACTAACATGAGTTATGAGATTGAAACTAGCTTTATATTTTGTACATTTGTTTGAATTGGTGATTTTACATTGATAGTTTTCGTAGCACTACTTAAGTCTGCCAGATAATTATTATATACATCATAATTCAAACGTTTCTTCTCATGGTTAAAAACGAAAACTTAAACATTTAATACTCTGAGATTTCGCTCTCTTTCCTCGCTATTATGGAAAATGATGAAAAAATAGTTTAATGTTTATTTTAAAATGTAAAATTCATATTTTCTAAGTTCTAGCGGTTGCCCATCTGTACGATTTGGATTTGTTTTTGAAATACAATATGTGTCATACGTTACTGCCAGGAAACTGGCTTAAGGCATTTAACTCAAACAACAAGAGATCGAGGATAAGTAGCTAATAATGGGTCGAAATTACGAATAAAACGATCTAAATACGAGGTCACTTCCGTTATAACTTACGCCATTTTCCATTTCTCGTTAAACTAGTTTCATGTTTGAAGAAAATGTTTCACATACGAGATTTTATCACTCAGCTGTTTTAGGTTCTGCGTGACACATCCATTCATTCATTACTGCATGCTGACACCACGACGAAAACAATATCCTGCTCAAAGGGCGACAGACGTTGGGGCAGGATGAAGTGATAAAAGTTATAGATACTGTTTGGAAACCATCCAACGATGGTTGGCAGAGTATCCACTTTCGCTGTCATTCTTCCATGACTCGAAGCCAAAACTTAGAAGATATCTTATCAACTGACGACAGACTAAAGATCAAATCCTTCGTTGAGTACCAAAACCTGTAAAAAAGAATGGCAAAAATACGGCATTATAGCTGCGCTGGATGTATATAAATATATATAGTTTAAAGAACTCTCATTAAAGATTGTTAAGTATTCCATAACAACAAAACAAGAAGACGAAACGATGCGTGTGAAATTGGTTATGTTATAATTCTGTTGTTCCATGTTTAGCATAACTTGATTTTTTAAAACTGTGTTATGTGTTATAACTGTTGTTTCGTGGCTAACATGGCGTGAGCTATTCATTGCAGTAAAACTTTTAAATGATTTTAATAACGTTTGTTCAAAATATTTTTGAGCTTACATATTTGTAGTTATTATCAGCCTACAAATTTGTATTTTGTTAAGTTGTAAGCTATTTTGAATTTCATCCTCATTTTTATTTGTTTTTGATTAAATTTTAAAATATGTGCATGTCCACGCTCAGAAGAGCGTTCTTTGATTCAAACAAAGATGCAATTAGCTTTAATTACACTTAAAGTCAAACCACTAGACTTAACATACATGTAAGATATTTCTCTTATTTAACATACTTAAAGACAAACCATTAGACTTAACATACACGCAAGTATTATATATTTTTAATATTTATAGATTTGGATACACTTTGCTATTTTTTTATCAGTTAACTTTTACTTAATTTTTCATTTTTACTTCTGATCATTGTTTTTCAAAGGTATCTACGTCTTACTTTTGTATAGATCGTATTGTCAATCTGATTGTCACATTATGCGTCACATGGGCTAAACTTAAATATCTGGAGGTCAAAGAGTCCAAAGTTTAGGCATAGCAGTCACTAATTTTCAATTGATGATCAGACAGAGAGTAGCCAGTTAGGAGAACTCACTGCCTACATGTATTTTATTAACTCAATAGTAGGCTTAGCAGTCAGTATAATAAAGCACTTTGGATCTGTCACTTTAATCACTAGACCATGTTTGACTAGCTTTTTTTTTCTTATTTGTTTTATAATGGATTCTGCTTGAACGTCAATAATGTTGTAGGAAAACAAAAATTAATCAGGAATATTAAGGCAAGTTAATGAAAACCTTCTTTTCTCGGAACGTCTTTGTTAATGATTAAAACCTACACCTTATGTTTATGAAACAATATGCGAAATAGATAGTGGT
This sequence comes from Limulus polyphemus, assembly GCF_000517525.1. Classification (NCBI taxonomy): domain Eukaryota; kingdom Metazoa; phylum Arthropoda; class Merostomata; order Xiphosura; family Limulidae; genus Limulus; species Limulus polyphemus. Next base: position 1,264,125 of record NW_013665655.1, on the reverse strand, counting down.
GATAAAAAAACAGTAGTCATTAAAAAGACTTGCAAGTGTGTGAAATGTAACTAAAACGACTGGTTAGGCCTAACAGCTAAACTTATATATAGAGAGTTCAGAGTAAACTTTTCATTTCTGCAATGCCAATAACAATTTCTGGAAGTGTATACATTTCTGGAAGTATATGCATTTCTGGAAGTAAAATAGTTAACAACTAAGAAA
>NW_013665655.1:1259589-1263498 GCF_000517525.1 Limulus polyphemus | reverse complement strand
TTACGCGGTACTGAAAATATTTATAGGTTACTTCACAAATTGAAGAAAACAATCTTTTCATTAAAAAAGTTTCAATATTTTCATGTTAGGGTTAAATGATATGTCAAAACATTATACAATCGAGTATCGAATAAGTGACATAGCTCCATTAATCAGGAAATACTTCAATACAATTATGCCCTGTATTCGTTAATTTGTCCTGCTTTCTCTTTGGAGAAGTTACCTTTGTATTATTATTCTCTAAGAGAAGTACAAGTTACTTAGTACAAGTACAAGTACAAGTTATTTAGTACAAGTACAAGTTATTTATGCTGTAAAATCAAATCCTCGAAGCTACATAATTAATCTAATTTTCTAAATAAAGCAGGCATATAAATCTCGCTGATTCCTAGGCGTATAGAACATAATCGACATATTTTTCAGTGTTACACGTCTAGTTTATCTGAATTTCAGAAATGTTTCTATTACGGCATCTAATAAAATACAGAAACATTTCCACAATGTATACTAACCTTCCGTAACTGTTTAAAAAATGTATAAAACATTTCATATTTGTATTTTTAAAAGTTTTTATTTAGGCTTTGTTTTAAGCTGTTAACCATCGACACACAAATCATGAGGGAAAAACAACTTATAAGAATAGTCGTATTTATTCTTGATATATATATCCGCAGGATATCTTGCATAGTCACTTTTAACAGAATAAATTGCAAACATTCTGATATTAATCATTTCTTTTACCATCAAATCACCTTATTTGGTATATTTATTTCCACCGACTACTTTTTGATTGTAATATACGAAATTCAAATGAAAATATACTTAAATTTAATCTTCAGAATTGAAACAGTTTAGGGTAAAAAGCCAAAATTTCGAAATTACAAAAACGCTTTAAAAACATTACTACACATATCTCTATTTAATAAAATTAATACACCATTAAAACTACAATTATTTATTATTAATAAAATTAATAAAATTAATACACCATTAAAACTACAATTATTTATTATTATTTCAAAAACCAAAGATACTACACATGCTACATTTTACTATAAAAAAAAAAATGTATATACACGTATTTATTGGTATTGTTTTATTTAAAATTGACATTTAGCACGTGTTTTTAGAACGAGTATTTTCGGTACAGTATAATTACTGTTGTTTACTTACATTCTGTCTGACGATGGTCCGAACAAACGTGCAACAAAAATATCTTTGTTTTTGTTTATGGTTCAAATGGTGTATTATTTCTATTAATTAAATAAGTGCCACAAGATATATGAATAAACCAATTAATTATATATCGCTCATTAGTACGAAAAGCTTAAATATAAACAAACAACATAAGCATACAAAATAATTACAAATTGATACAATCATTAAAAAACTACAATAAAATCTAATCATAAGAACTGGTTTTGATTTTCAAATATAGACAACTCGTATATAAACCTGGTGAATGCGATGTAACTGCTTTCAAGCTCCCCATAATTCAATTTATCTTTAAAAAAACCTGATTTCCAAACTTAGCAAACGCCACATAACCGTTTCCCGACTCCTCCCCCTCCCCTCAAAAAGTAAAAACACTAAATTTACACATGGAGTTTGGTAAAGTTACACATAATAGTTTTAAAACCTTCAGAGTATTTAATTTTAGTAAGGCGCAACAAAATAGCGTGCATACTAAATGTGGTGCACGTGTGATCACATTACACCTCTACAGGGCGTTAATAAAGAACTTGAAACGAACACACACCGCTGGATGCTTTATCTACGCATTGAGCTGTGACATAACAGGATTGGATCGTTAAAGGTATTAAAAAATAGTGTGTCAAGTACGCTTACAATTTTATATGTATTCTTTGGAGGTCAGTATTTTTTGTATTAAACTTACAGCAAATAATATACATATATATATTGTAATTTTGAAGATACAACTGATTCGACACTTATCATATTTTAAAAATGATACTACTAACTACTTTCCTTTACTTTTGTTCTGATAGCTATTCGAGTGTGAGAAAAACTCCAGGAAAGAGGGATAGAAGAAGGGGGCAGATTCTGACAGAGATTTACATCAATGGGAAGTGAGTGAAACGTGAAGAGAGGAGCGCCGCTGTCAAAACAGCTGACACGTCACTTCTTGGGTTAATGTAAAGACTAATGTACAGCAGTGTCTCTGGTGGAACTACTTCAAACAACGAAGAGTTACTACAACGTGAACATTCATTTCGCGGCATTGTAACATTTCAAAATGTACGCACATCTGTAGAGTTCCTTTACAGAGTCAGTGAACTGTTGCCCCTTTATACATCAGACTGTTTTGTCATGTATAAATCACAGAACGTCATTATGTGTTTAAAACAACAAGCATGTTTTCTTTTTCTTTTTTTTTGTAATGCGGTATATCTTTAAAGAACTCCAGCCAACAGAGGACTCTCATATGTCTGTGTACAAATGCTTTTTATCTTTGGTCCTCAGGTCCAAGTATATCACCACGTTGACACCAGTGCTCATTAATTCGTTCTGCTTTGACAGTGAGCGGCTTCTGCTCTTTAGAGGAAAAAGGCAGATTCACGACTCCCTAAAGCTGCTGCTAAACGGCAGCAGAAGACCAGGAACTGATGTATACGGTAGATCTACATCTCATGTTTTCATCCCCTTGAAAGACCCGATGAACATGTCTGCTAACTACCAGCTAAGACATAGAGATTAAACGCACAATTGAAGAAAATGGGCTCATTGCTTAATTTAAACAAAGTAATTTTTGAAAGTTTCAGAGATCCTTTGATAGTGCCTATCATAAACTTCTGAATTTCAGAGATGGAACCTCATTTGTGGCAAAGCTATGAAAAACTTGTGAACGTCAGGCCTAGGAGCCTCATTTGTGGCGAAGCTTTAGTCTCTGGAAATGTCTTAAATATATATCAAAGAACAAGAGTCAAATTTGTTATATGTTTTTTATCGTTATATACACGTATTTATATATATGTATATATAAGTAAACTAATGAAAAAAATAGTTTTTCGTAAGGTCTTTTGATTAGAAATTAAATGAGATTTGATTTCGTTTATTTTTTAATCAAATGAAATTTAATTTCTACAGTCATGTCCTGCGTATTTCAGTTCTGGGAGCTACGCTTGATTATATTACTACTGCTGAGCATAGTATGACTATTAGTATTTATATAGGTTTTAAAATGATGTGGTACTTTCTGATTGGTTGTACGATTACCGACCACAATTTAAACTATCGAGACGTAATTGTACTCTGGTGCAGTTTATTTTCACACTGACATTCCTGAAGTATTTGCCTATTAAGCTCTTTTTTTCACATCTTCCATAATTATTTCAAATATTGTATCTATATAAATATAATAATACTGTCTGTTGTCTGTCCATATAACTACTTCGCAGGGTGTGGATGGATCTTTATCAAAATTGGTATGGAGGCTCATTAGGTCCATGCGAGGATACATACAAATTTTCAGTTTTGCATTTTGCGTTTTGGTTTTTATGGGCGTTTTTTACCATTACTTCGTCCTTGTAGATGGATCTTCACCAAATGTGGTGTGAAAGTACATTGGTTCAATAGGGAGACACATTTTCAGTTTTGGATTTTGCGTTTTGCGGTTTTTATGGGCGTGTTTGCGTTTTTTAGCACTACCTCACCTCCTGTGGATGGATCTTCACCAAATGTGGTGTGAAAGTACATTGGTTCAATAGGGAGACACATTTTCAGTTTTGGATTTTGCGTTTTGCGGTTTTTATGGGCGTGTTTGCGTTTTTTAGCACTACCTCACCTCCTGTGGATGGATCTTCACCAAATGTGGTGTGAAAGTACATTGGTTCAATAGGGAGACACATTTTCAGTTTTGGATTTTGCGTTTTGCGGTTTTTATGGGCG
>NW_013665655.1:1248023-1258835 GCF_000517525.1 Limulus polyphemus | reverse complement strand
ATATATATATATATATATATATATAGTGTGTTTGACTGACAAACTTGCATACAAAAAGAAGCCACTAGATAGTATTTGATATTTAATGTTGTTAATTACATTAACAATAGGTTATTTAACTATTAAACACTAAGATATTTCTGGTGGGGTGATACAGATCTTCAAGTTTTTGTTTTTCTTTTTAGAACATCTATACTGATGTATATTTTATCTTCATAAAATCTCCCACTGATGTATGGAAGAACAATACTATAAGAGTTTATTTCTTTTTTTTTTCCTTACAAATAAGTTTAGTTTGTTTTGAATTTCGAACATATCTACACGAGGGCTATCTGTGCTAGCTGTCCCTAATTTAGTACTGGACTAATTCTTTTACCCTAACCAGCAGGTCATGCCATACAAATAAGAAAGGGAAAAATTTTAATACCGACCAGCTATAAAACAGTAGCATAATACTCTTTTTCTTTTAAATTTGGCCCCCCAGTGGCACAGCGGTATGTCAGCGCACTTACAACATACATTTTTATCATATTAATTACATCATCAAAACTTTCAAACGCTTCCCATCTATTTCAATTTCATACATAACACCAAGTAATTTTTCTACATTAATTGAGTCAAAGCTGCTTCCAAATCCATAAATGCCTCCTAGTGGCTCAGGGGTAAGTCTGAAGACTAATAACGCTTAAAACCAGGTTTCGATACCCGTGATGGGCACAGTACAGATACCTCTTAATAACAAACAAGATCTGTAAATAGTGCGTACATTTTCCTTCTTATATATCTTATAACTCGTAATGATATTCCACGGTAATTGCTTACCTTATTCTTCGCTCATATTGTTTATCTACTTATATCCTTGGGGTAATTTATCATTTACCTTTTTTCATATCTATATCTTCTAGCCATATTTCCTTTAACCCAGAAATGTCAAATTATTTCATATTTCACATAATTCCCCAGCTTTAATTTTTAATCCAGCAGTATTCGAGGCCATTATCCTAACATTTCTTTAAGCACTTCTGCCACTACTTCCTTTCCCAATTTATCTAACTTCCCTGTTTGTATATCCCATTTAAACCATTCTCAATCGTTTTGTTTTTTCTGAAATTTCATCTTTACCTTTTTTTCTCTTTCTAAGTTAGTTTAGTAAATGAATTTAGCACTAACCTAAATCTCCTAAGCTGGCCGAACCTCATGGGATATTATTGCGTTTACGGCCGAAAACATCGATAGCAGCAAGGGCACCCAACTGAGCAAACAATACATTTTGATTTTTATAAGAACTACCTGAGAGTACCAGTTAGGAAAACAAAAAATATATAAAAACAATGTTAAATAATGTTCCCCCTTCCTTTTATTAGTAAATTCCTAATAGCTGTTGATCGCATATTCCGCTTTGTGTAAGGTAGAATTGTCTCATTGAGTACTTGTACCTTTATCTTCAAAACCCAAAATCTTTATAAACAAGTGCAAATGTACACTATTTCAGGGCTTTTTGTTCCCCTTTTCGAGCAAAAATAAGGTAACCCTTGTACGCAGTCCGAAATTTTCCCCTTACCATACAAAAAATTACGGTAATCGAGCCAATGAGCTCTGGGTGATGGCTACTAGTACCCACATACGCAAGCACGCACATAATGGATCATCTTTATATCAAGAAGAACGTAAGAAACAGTATATTTAATTAGCTATACACGTTACTAGGCCGCTGTTTTATTTTTTATCTAAATAGACAGATTGCTTTGACTGGAAATTCCCCAGTGGCTTAATAGTAAGTCTGAAAGCCAATAACACTAAAAAACAACAAACAAACTGATCGCAATTGGTTTTGATTAGCTATTCTTCCTAACTCGTTTTGAATATTTTTTAATTTCTTTTACATAATCTTCATCAGTTTCCATCTCTCTCTTAACAAATGCTCCTTTTTTGCCAGTTTTGACGTTTCCTTATAAATGATTTGATTTTTCTATTCCTCTTTTGTCCTTATCTAATGCTATTTCTAAATTTGCTTTAGCAAACTGTGCAACTTTTTCCCTTGAGTTTTCCTCTGTTATTTTCGTCCAAGCCTTTTATGATTATATTTTTCTTCTTACATTTATTCACTAGATTTATTCTGTTTTGCATTTTTTTCCTTCTTCATCTTATATAGAGGGATGAGTAGGTTATAATAAAACAATTTTGAAGCCATAACAGTCTATGTGGCAATGTCCGGGCATGTTCTATTTGACTACCATGAATCTTGACAATAACACTGCAACTTAGTTCCCAACGCCTGTTTCAACAGTAGGATCACACATAATTCCATAATCGCTGATCCTGCAGATTTATTTGAACGGTATTTCTTTGTGTGATGATTGAACACAAGATATGACTGGAAGAGTTATCATAGTGACCCTATATTCGACTTACCTCGTTTCCTTCTAGATTATGTTGCATAACCGTTGCTGGGAGCACGTGGACAGCTTTTGCCATTGACCTTTGTGATTGTGGATTTTTATCTTTTACAAGACGCCGCACTTTTCTTACCACGGCTGGGGTACAACTTGCTGCAAGTCTCTTTCTGGATAGTTCTGGTGCCCTAAGTTGATCCATGCTGCTTAGTTTCCGAAAACATTAAGTACAAGTCTTAGAGATTCTAAATCTACGATCTCAACACATCTTTATGATTTAAGTGTGCATATTTTGCGTTGGAAAATGCTGTTACATACTTTTCACAAAAGCAATAATTTCTGGTGACATAACACTACCTACGAAACGCCAGATAATATCAAGGTGTAATCTTGATACATGCAGTTCCATCGTGACTTTATAGCCGATGTAGTTGTTACATGACTTGCTGATTTGCATATTCAAAATATTTTTAAAATAATGTATTAAACCACGTAATTCTAGTTCTTTTCAGTTTTCCGCTTTACATCACTTGCCTCTAATTACTGAAATATATTTTGAACCTCTAAAAAAACAGTTCTTGCCATACTGTTTCATCTCCACTTATTGTTTTATAATTTCTTCTGTTTCAAACCATATTTTCTATATAATTTAACTCTGTCTTCTCTTTCTGGTTCACTTTTCATTCTCGCTTTCTTTTTTATGTTAGGTGATCTGAGTGATGTATTCAATGGTTTAAAAGGATCCTGACTACTCTCATCTTCCTTCCTGTTAATCACAAATGTTTCTGATGGCTTCTATTATATCATCTTCCTGTCATATTTTCATAAGTGGTCTGTTCTTTCCTTATAGATTTTACCTTAATCTTTAAACATACACCCAGTTTTTTTTCTTATAAAACTTACTTTAAATCTTTAAACGCATATCCTGTTCTTTCCTTATAAAATTTGCTTTAATCTTCAAAACGCATGTTTACATAACTATTTCAAGCTTCATCATCTCTCCTTACCTCGTTTCTTGTTCTTTCTATCAGTTTCCACTTCTATCTACTCATAATTTCTCGTTTTTTTCAAAATCCAATATTCTGAACGTGATTACATTTTCTCAACAAATTAAAGTCGGTTAGGGTCGTATAAAGTGGTTATACTGTAACATCCTCCGCGTGATGTTTTGTTAAACTATATGACAAGTGTTTTGAAAATTAAACGAAATATAGAAGTTTTTCGCAGAATATATCAATATAGACTTTTGTAGCTAAGCTAGACCTTAAAAGTTGTCATCCTACTTGACATTTAATCTTATATTCCCTCTTTTCAAAGTGAAAATATACTGTTTTTTTTTAGTTCCCCACGAAACAAAGAGAGTTGTGCCAAGCACATTCCTGTCAGAGAGGAAGAACTAATAAATCCGTGGAAAAAGAAAGGAAAAACAGCTTTTAGTTGCACGCTCTCTTATCGTATTCATGATGAAATCTGACCTCCGAAATGATTTGTCTGTTTTGCAGATGACAAAGAAAAGTGCGTAAATTTCAAACTTTAGTTCCTTAACTAATACCTTAGGAACGGAAACTTGAGGAGCTTAGATTATTGGTGACGTTAATATAATGATCTTCTGAAGTTTACCTTGAGCTTAATCATTAAATCTCTTTGAATCAGAAATGTCACATGCTGCTTAGATATATTGCATATTGCGTATTTGACGATTAGAGTAATTTCCATACGAGAAATCAAGTGACAAAGCTGTTAATAACGCCATCGCATCGAGGTGCTACAAGAGGCTTAAAACAGATATTTTAAAGCATTCCACGAACATTTGCAAGCGGACAACCATGTCCCACTCTTGCTGATGCGTATGAATAATTTAAAGTTTGGTTATGGCGTACTATTTTACGATTTATACATAGAGAAACTCACTAATGAAATAACAGATCATTGTTGCCAACACTAATAAAATGTACAAACTAAGAGAGTTACGCAGCAAACCCATAAATTGCTAGAAATGCCTGCCTTAAATTTTGTTCATTATCTATTCGAATATGTATATTAAATTTAGAATTGCTGAACAGACTATATAAGTTTTAGTTAATTATCATTTTACACTCAGCAGTTGCATAAAACAAATTGAAATAGTTTTCTTTATTATAAAAAAGAAAAAATTTAATATGTTTTATTATTTATTTATAATATATTTTTTGAAGTCACGTGATTTATCAATTTTTTTTTTAATTCAAGAGGATCCAGTTTGTACTTTGACGGAATTTCAGAACAAACTATAGAGAACAAATGCATGTGTTACTGTTGTCAAAAGTGTGAAGAGGCTCTTTGTGACAGGAGCAAACAAATCGTTCCGACAACGGAAATATCTGTATTCACTGAGCCGTTCCCAGGATGTTGCGCTCTCTTAAAAGCATCTCAGTCAAAATGTCTTCCAGTGTAGCGTCACTTCCGGTTTTCCCAGTTGTTTACCCTAATGTAGAAGAAACAAGAACTTCTAAATATTAACGATTCACTATCACCAAACGTCAAAGGACTGCTTGAGGAACAAAGGAAACAATAATTTCCTTTTGATGTACCCGGCTAATATTTACGTATTTATTAACTCCTCTTATAAATAATTTATATAAGGGTTATCATATTTGTTTATTTCCAGTTCAACAATTTTTTAAATGTGATAATGAATTTAAAGTTTATAAAATTTTATATTTTTTACCAGTTTTTTTTAAAGAAATAAAAAATAAAATTGGATAAACGCAGCGAATAAGAAAATAGACGAAGAAAGAGAATGAGCAATTTAAGTGTTAATAAAGGATGGAAGAAATAAAAATGACTGAAATAATTGAATCACGCAAAAATAGTGTAAAGGGGAAAGAAATGATAATGATAAAACAACATAAACAGGTGAATAAGAAAAATATCTATAAAAGCTCAAAGGAAAAGTTGGAAAATAAAGGAGAAAATGAGTTAAACAGACAGAATAAAAATACGATTAGGAAATAAATAGACAACAAGGCAACCAGAAGCGATTTGTAACGAGAAAAAAAAAGGAGTGAAAGATTCTGAAATGAAGACAGTAAGTCAAGCGTTGTATTTTTTCACTTGTACAAACAAGTGCGTGTTTGGAATTTGGAGCAATGAATAAAAAAGTCAAATGAAGAACAGAATATGGCATAGCGGTATGTCCGCGGACTTACAGTGCTAGAAACCGGGTTTCGATACTCATGGTGGGCAGAGCACAAATAGCTCATTGTGTAGCTTTGTGCTTAACTTCAAACATTTTACAAGTAATGAGATCATTCTGTTTTTTCGCGTTAGAGCTGTTTATTCAACTGTAGCACTTCGTTTTCTGGATAGTGTCGGACTCGTCGTGTGTGGCGGTGCTGCAACTCAGGGAAGCTCAATGAATGGTGGCATATTGTCTCAACTCTTCCACTCGCACTCTAAACAGTCTTCCGAAGATTTTCAAGCTTCAGTGTACATATCTCACACCGAAGTTTTGGGCCTCTGTACGCAACCAGATTTATGGCTTCGTAGCTCAATTTCACTGAAAGCGAGGTATAAATCCAGAAAGTGCTTGTCTCCCTGAGAACCGACATATTCTTACAGAGATGGAATAATACCAACGTACTCTTTAGTTTCTAATTTTCGTTCATACGCAATTTGTTGCTTAATTTATTTATTTATTGACGTTGATAAAGTAGTGACAGGTCTATAATACGTCTTGAATAATTCAGTTATTAATTACTTGAGTTCCAAGCATGCTAATACCGTGACCCACCATTGTGAAGGAGTTGCAAGCAACAATACAGACGCCTCTTAAGAAGGAATGAAGATTTTTTTGAAGTTAACAGTGGCCTAACGCTTTGTCTGGCAAATTGCCAATTTATCAACCAGTAATAGAGGTTAGTAGAGTATCAGAAATCAAATATAATATATCGTACACATTGAAACTGTCACAGCATAAGATTTATTTATTTTCTTTCAGATATCACAATAGCGTTTGTCAGACAAGAATTCACTCCAACCTAATATCCGAAAATCATTTTAATAGACTCAGTTCAAACACTCTTACGAAGTTCCCAAGAAAACATAAAATACTAAATGAATGATATTTATACTTTCGTAAACTGCATGTGTTATAAAGAAAATGAGAACGTCATGATGATGATAACACGCTTAAAATTAAAATGTTTAACGGCAAGATATGAAGAATAGAAAACTGGAATTTAATTAAATGTGTAAAAAAAAGATTTTCTCTTTGTTTTTATCATTATTCATGAAATAATTCTTATTTAGAAGCACTAGATAATAAGAAATTTTGTTCACAGCTTTTCAAATTTAAGGTAATTTAAGTCTACTATTCCTGTGCTTTGAATGATTATTAATTAAACATGCACAATCCAGCATGGTTATTAGTCTATACGATTTAACTCTTAATTACTTACTAATCTATATAACTAAGTGCTAATTACAAACTAGTTTTCTCCACTGTTTGGGCTGCTAATATACTTCGGTCATCAGGAAAGTCCTGAGAATGACTATTTCTGTGTTTGTATTATAGTGATTGGGATTAAATTCTGGATCTTCTTGAAGGAAGTCTGATACACTATCCACTAGACTGAAGTCTTGTGGTTCACGTTATGTTAGACTGTGATCTGAGACACCATGGTTCGCGTCCCATTGTCTAAAATTCGCGGTCCGCAAATTGGGGCCGTGGATGATTTAAAATAGTTACGATCATATCTTTCTGTTCGATTAGACGATCCCAAGAAATGGTTTGGGTGTTTTTGACTAGCTACTTTATTTTAAACTCTCAGTTCGAAATAAGTGAGGCTGGCTCAAATAGCCTTATGTAGCCTTGCGCTAATATCTGAAACAAACAGTTTTCCTGAAAAACAAAAAAACTTCACATATGAATCCAAACTAAAAGATTGTGTTTTGAAAATAATCCTTCCTTGTTTCAAACAACATTGATTTCTGAATACGTAATCTTACTATTCTGAATATATATAAGTGAAACTACATTTTTTAACACGTAAAAAGAACGTAGCAAGCTTCTGAAGTGACGATGATATCATTCTCGAAAACTGTCATGAAATCAGATTTACAGCTTTAAAGCGACGAACAATTTTGAGATCATATCCACTCCTAGGTTTTGGAGACGACAGAAGGTAAAGTGATACGTAGTTTTGTTCAGAGGAAACCCACCTTCCCGTCAAAAACATGCACTGAATTCCATAATCTATCAGAAATATCGACAGTTGTCTCAACCGCCCAGATTGTTAAAAGCTGCAAATTGGAATATACTTGAAAGATAACAAGCTTACATGTACATTGACGCAATATCTTTCGTAAAATGTTGCTGAACTAACATGGTTAAATAACTTGACGGGTTGTATGTTTTATAGCGCGCTCAGTTATAGAAAACTGTAGGACCTACGCAGTTATAAGATTTGTCGAGTTTAATTTTGCTGACACCTCTAAGATGGACATAAGTGTAGTACATCATGGGTGTATATTTATGCTATAATTAATCACACTTACCATCCTTACACAGATGAGGGATGTGATGTACGTATATATTTCATAATGTACACGAGTTTAAAAGATATAGAGTCAGCATAGTTTTGGTAAGTTATATGTCTATATATGTCATATTGTTCTTTCTTGTTGATAACTCTATATGATCAACAGGGAGTAGACGTGTTTATATGATCCTGTTTTTGAAAGAGATTATACTGAATTATTATTATTTATTGTAGACAACAATATAATGCCAACAAATAGTAGAACAGACTGTTCTCCGCTGTCGACAACAGTATAGAGCCAGAACAGAATAGATGTGTTGTGTTCAGAATAGTGTTATGTGTGTTTCACATTGTTGACATCGTTGTTGAAGTTGTGTTTTTCTTTTCTTTTTCCAATAGTGCCATCTGCAAAACCACTACTTTTGTGAAGTATGTATCGTATACTTAGAAATACTCAAATATTCTTTGGAGTTCATATAATAAAGTAATATTAAGCAAATCTACTCAGACTTTTATTAACAGTGAAAAGAAATCTACATAAGCTTTCCAATATGTATGATGATTTTTATGTGAACTATAACGTTTAAAGCCTGGTCATATATGTTTGTATGCTTCATTAAATAACTGGTTCATCAAGACCTTAACATGCGAATGTTTTATCTATTTTGTTAATACTTGACATTTTACATTTGAACTAATTCCATTTCTGGTATTGATGAGTGGATGAGGTTAAAACAAACTTCCAAAAGGCACAGAAAATTTGACGATAAGAAACGGTTGCAATATTTTATCAAAATCATGTGACTTTTATAGCAGATATTATTTCAGTGTCAGCTCTGCTACTTCTTCAGATAGGGTAAATATTTATACACGCAGATAACTTCTAGTCCTGATGGTTATTCGAAATAGGCACATTCTTTGAGATCTAAGTTTAGACATACATATTAAATCTGCAAATACATCTTCCATGCACTTAAGAAATATTTCTTCTAGAAATAAATTTACGAGAGTTACATTTTTTGTTTAGAAAACAGACTTCCCTTTCAAAGCATCTAGCGATACACCTTTTCCCTGGAGATATAACTTTCCTTCTAGAGATGCATATTTCCCCTGGAAATGTAACCTTCTACATAGAAATGCATCTTCCCATTGGAGATATAAACTTCCACACAGAGATTCATCTTCTCCTTGGAGATATAGCCTTCCATCTAGAGATGCATTTTCCCCCTGGACATATAACCTTCCAACAGAGATGCACCTTTCCCCTAGAGGTATAAACTTCCACATAGAGATGTATATTCCCCCTTGAGATATAACTTTCCATCTAGAGGTTCTTTTTCCCCTGGAGATATAACCTTCCATCTAGAGATGCATCTTCCCCCTGGACATATAACCTTTCATCTAGAAGGTCATTTCCCCCTGGATATATAATTTTCCACATAGAGATGTATCCTCAACCATGAGATGCATCTTTCATCTTGAGATACATTTCCCATCTACAAATAAGTCTTCTACATATTCGACCTAACGATATGACTTCCACATACACACACACACACATATATATATATACTTTCTATCCGTAGACGTGTACTTTGCAGTTAGATAATTTTCTTCTATCTACAGACACTTCTGATACCTAGAAATTAATATTCCATGTAGAGATAGTAATTCTGTTTATCTAGAGAACCTTTGCATATTTTACCTATAGATACTACGTTCATTGCTAGATGAATCTTCAGTCTAAGGTTACATCTTCAATGTGGAGAGACGATTTCCATCAAGACTAACGTCTTCTATGATTAACTTGATTTTTATTATGACAAAGGATGTTATTATTGCTCATTAAGACACTCAGTGTGCATTTACCAAAAAAAGTTTGTTATGAATGTATAGAAAGTAATAATGTTGAAACAGATGCTGAATATAGATGTGTTCATGAAAATAAACTATTCAGCAACTTAAACTACGGTGTCGAAGATTGTTTGACGATATCCTTGCCTCGTAACCTTTGATTTTAAATAGTTGTAAATGCCTGCTTAACTTTCACTTTTGTTTTACAGTTTTTAAGGTATTAATTTGAAATTTGAAAACACGCTTTTCGTGTAACAGTAAAGTAAGACAGCTAAGAACAGCAACTGCTTCCAGTTTTCCGAAAATTTTTCCTGCACATGATATTAGATTTGATTAAAATGGGTTTTGATTACCAAAAATAAAGGGTTTATGATTGAATAGGTTGAGAAGATTGTATACGTCACATCTAGCAACTAGGGCATCGGCATTTTCAAGAAGACTTTAATAGCTGGTTTTGGATTTTCTTTTACTTCTTATTTTCTCATTTGTATCACAGTAATTCATTAAAAGACATCACCTTCACCTTGCATCATACGCCTCCTTTAATTTTTACGGAAAATTGAATCCGTTGCATGTTCACACCCGAGCGCTAATGATTACGAGAATTAAATTGGTCATCATTTAAAGACTGTAGAAAACAGATTAGGACTCAGCAGCAGAGAAGTGTTGTTGTAATTTCGACATCTGCCACGTAGAAAAGTTGTATTCAAAGAGGAAGGTTCCTTGTTCATTAAAGTTAAACAAAGTATGTAGAATCGTATGTTAAGTTTGAAACTTTTAACAAGCTCGTCCGGATGCAGTGAAGATATATTTCTCAAATTATATTAATTTAAATTTAATTAAATCCACAGTTAAGAAATATTTCTTAATGTTTTTAGTTCTAAACTCAAAGGTTTAAATGAATTTGCTGTGCTATAATCTACAAACAATAATAAATATTAAAGATACAGAACTAAAAATAAATACACGTCGTTGAAGAGCAAATAATGCCAATGTTTAATTTCTGGTTAAGTCTTACTAATTCCTAATATGACTTATATCAA
>NW_013665655.1:1245046-1247698 GCF_000517525.1 Limulus polyphemus | reverse complement strand
ATTAGGGACGGCTAGCGCAGATAGCCTTCGTGTAGCTTTGCGCGAAATTCAAAACAAGACTTATATCAAATAAAAGCAAAACACCAGTATGTGTTTAATACAGAAAGATTTTTGCTTTCCCTGTTGTAAATGTTTTTTACTTTAAAATAAGAAAGGTTTTATCTTTCCTCAAACTCTAAGATTAAAGTAAAATCAAAATTAAAATTGAATAGTGATTCTGACTTTTAAACTTACGATATGAGTCATCAATCTGTCACGTTGAATATTGTAAATCTTTTTTCCGTAAGGTGTCCGAACAAAGATATAGAGAGAAATTCAACCGAATCCTAGGCCGAAAGTGGGAATAATAATAATAACCAACTGTTTTAACTGCTAATATTCCGTATTTGATTAAAAATATTCAAGCCCATATACCTTTATTACGTATAAATAATCTACTACTATGGAATAAGATAAGATTAGCTTAATATGATATTTATCTATATATTTGTTAAAGAGACATTTTTAAACCAGATATTAGAGCAATAACTGGTACATATATATGTTATCATATGTAACTTAGATATTGTTCTTAACCAGGGAAAGTAGAAAATATCTACCTTTGTTCATGAACAGGAAATGGCGGGAAACAATGGGTATTTATGTTCTTTTTAATAGAGGGAAATTCATAAGAATTTAAGGCTTCCGTTATAGAGTTTTTGGAATTTATGTACTGGTTTCAGTTATACTTGTCGTTAACAGTTAAAAACATTCGTTAATATTAATTAATTTTCATTCCCTTAAGGTTGTTATGCAATTTATGTCCGAGGTTACGCATCGACACCTGGAAACAAAAGTGTTATTTTCATGACTAACACAATAGAGTAGAAAAAGCTACTGAATTAACATGTCAGTGCTATTTTCGTGTCGTCATTCGATTTATTGGCAGAATGAGTGGCTGCGCATGCAAATATAAAAGTTGGAGTATTCTGCACCGTTCTTTATATAACCCGCTAATTTGGGCAGCTTGCAAAACTATTAATCAAGTCTTGTTGTCAGTTCCCACTCCATACCTCAAGGGTATTCAGTAATGGAATTCTAAATCCCACGAGCTTCTGTATCGACGACGTTTACAGACTTTCTTGCGTGCTTTCATTTCATTTAATGGATGCATTAAGAACATGGTAATTTCGGAAGCTTTTACAAACCAGTTTAAGCTACAACCGACCTGATGCAATAACATGAAAATCAGTTTTGTAAGAGCTGTAGTTCAGGTAGTCCAAGAAAATATGGTCTCTAGAAATTGGATTAAAAGCTTGGTCTTTTTTTTTGTTTGTTTGTTTATTAGACGCCTTGTGACAAGGAACGTTATTGCATTGTAAATTACTTTGCATACAGAGGAAATATGTTGTTCTGTTAAAAATGACATGGCGGAAACTTGCCGCAATAACTTTTGAGAGTTAAGGCATTTTGGGTTATATTTGTATTATAAATTTGAGGAGGGAAATAAAGTTAATATTGACATCTTGAAGAGAGTTTCATCGATGGTTAATTTGAACAATACACAATAAAAATAGCAAAAATGTTTTTTGCATACTGTTCTATAATTTGGTAAAAGAACTCTTAAATTACTTTTTATAAAATCACACACACACACATATATAAAGCAGAAAAAATCCATGTGACTGTCTGTTTGTCCGTTATCCAACTATTTATAGATCGCTGGGCCAATCTCAAACAAACTCTGTGGGACGATAGTTTGGAACAAGAGGCATGTTAATGGGGGTTCATAACCCCCTCCACCCCATTATTACTGTTACTGAGCATTTTTTATCTTTGACGTAAATCACATTCATAGATAGCGCCATGTCCTTACACAAACAAATTTATTAAACTTTATATAATTCAACATACACACAGCGTAGGGGGAAGGCACACAAACGTGTTATGTATATCTCAGAGTGTGCGCTAGCACTCTCTATCGAGGAATGAAATGAAAACAAACTCTGCCACCATAAGGCTGACATGAAGAGTCTTTTCTTGAGTTATACTCACTTCCTACTTTGACTGGTAATGTTTCAGGACCCCTCCCATCCCTACTTTTTCCGCTACGTCTTTCTACAAAGCTGCACTTACCATCACCAGTTTTAAGTACATACATATTGAATTCTTAAAGCTTATACAAAAATTTTGGTGAGGTAATAATGAATACTTTAATAATATGTTATGTTATAAATATGCGAAAGTTAGGATTTTTGTTTTATTTATCATAGCATCCACCCCCACATTTTTGTAAGTTAATATTCCCGACAAAGAACGGGTACATTAGTTTGTATATGTATATTATATTTTTAAAGCCAGATATAAATGAAATCGATGAGTAGTCAGCACATTTTTTGTAATATTTTTTTCTTAATTGTCTTAAAGTAAATGCTTGTATATGAACGAAATATTAAAAATTACATTTATAATCAGTATTATTTGTATAAGATAATTTGATAGTATGTGTTGTATTCCGTTGATTCCAAGTCAGAGTCAAGAATACTTAGAATCTCAGTTTTTTAGTTATTGTTTGTTTTTGTTTGTTTTTAATTATGCTACACGAGGGCTATCTGTGCTCTGCCCACCACGGGTATCGAAACCCGGTTTCTAGCGTTGTAAGTCCTTTTTAGT
>NW_013665655.1:1241011-1244932 GCF_000517525.1 Limulus polyphemus | reverse complement strand
TATCGAAACCCGGTTTCTAGCGTTGTAAGTCCTTTTAGTTATATGTAAATACATAATGCATATTTGTTTTAGAACAAAGCTCCAAACGGACAATCTGCACTCTACTCACCGCGAGGAATCAGCTCCCAAATTTTGGCGTTGTAAGTCTGTTAACTTACCACTAATCCGTCAGGGCACATAATGTGTGTATCCACATTTGATGGTCTTGACGTAAAACTATTTATAGAATTCATCCTTAGTACAAAACGTAATTTAAAAACTAAAAAAAAACAAAAAAAAACAAGAGGGAATCCTCAATAGCCGAGGTACTTGAAATTACTTTTTGGAGGATTAGAGTAGATTAATCTATGAGACCCTTTTTTCCCCTTTTTATTAGCTATATTTTGTGCGCCAGCAATACCAAGCGTATGGCGCCGTGTACCCGATTAAATTTTATTACTCATCAGTATCTTTACCAGCCTCCCCTCAAATTGAAATTATTTTAAGCAGGATTAGAGTGAATTAATCTATGAGACTGGGCGTGGTCAAGTACATCAATCGAAAGGACATGGCATCCTGAGTCCATAACTGTAATCAGATATCAAATTGGGCAAGAGATATGAAGCAAAACGTTTGTACTTGATAAAAAACAAAACCCTCAGAATAATTATGTGAGCCGCTATGCCGCGGCGAAAAAAGGCATACCTATGGAACTATACTCACTGAATGATTTTATTGAGTTTGGAATAAACATCCATTCATTCATATTCCACCATGACTCATCACTTTAATCAAAATATATTTTATGTCACTTTCATAAACCTAATCGTTTTGTATGACTCTTATTAATTCAGAAGTTTCAATCAAATCCAGGAAAAGTTTTTGTGAAAATGTGTGCCCACATACAAAATCTCGATCAACTGGAGGGAAGGTTTATTTTGTTTCTCTCACCTGTTTGTTATTATATTATAAGCGAATCTTTGTTCTGTTCGCATAGGTTTGTAAAGCATTTTGAACTTTATAATATTATAATTGAATAAATATGTTTATTTTCAATTCAAATTATCATCAAACGTGAGGATATATTCAGTCTACAATGTTGAACTTGTTATTAACATATATTTTCACAACGGCGTATTTGAAATGAAAATACAGAAGACTGAGCACGTTATTTTAAAAGGATTTTGAAGATGCAAATTACAAGTGCCATGATATCCACAGCCGATTTAAATTTGCTGTACAACGGCATGATGTATCAGGACTACATTTTGACATTGTTTAGGATTACATAGGTAGTATAATGTCATCGACAAATGACCACTTTTGGGAAGGGTATGTAACAGCTTTTTCCGATATAAAATATTCATATACCCAGATCATTAAAATGTATTCAGATGAGGGATTTATAATTTTCAAGACTAGGATATCTGTCGTACTGAATGGCACTGACTAATATAGGAATATGGATCAAGTTGGGGTACCAGGACCATTCAGAAAGAGATATGCAAAAGTCGTCCCCCAGCCGTGGTATACAAAATGTGGCTTCTTGCAACAGGTGATAATCCACAAATAGAAAGGTCATTAAAAAAGCAATATATATATTTACCTGCTCTAGATAACAAAACGCAACATAATCAAGAAGGATCTCCGTCTGAGAAAGTGAAACAAGTTACCTGCACACAAGTTGCTTTCACAACATATCCGTTCAGCCGTTGCATACCTCAAGCAAAACGGTTATTCACGTTATTCCATAGGACGATATACCAATCAATTCGTCGGACGCATCCTATGGATTTCTGTAAAACTCGACACTTAGAAACTAGCACCATAAAACCGTCATCCACGTACACTAGACGAATTATGGAAACCAAGTAGAGAGAAGTGGTGTGCTTTGAACATGACAGTCTTATGCTGGAGCCTTTTGCAATCGAAACTACGTTGAAAGGTTATTGTTCAGATACACAGTCATCAAATAGAGCATGGCCATACGTGGCAACGTGAAATTTTAACAACGTGACGAAGCTCCAAAATCGTTTTTTTACAATGTACTAGCCTCTATGTGCATAATAGATATGCTCAATTTTGATTGCTTTATAAGAATAACATGTCCAAATTTTGTGCGGCCCTTGCATCTATGCTCTTCATAATCGACCGTGGCCAATCAATTATTGCCTTACACCACTAAAACCATTGTGGCAAGTTACTACAAAAGACAGGGACGTTAGTTTCTGACTCTAGGTCTTGATAAAATTTCCACAGACCATCCACTAGCGATTGTCAGCTTTCAAGGCCACATTTAAATAGCTAAAAGGCAGGCACGAATGTCCATTGGAGTTTTCTACGAAGATTTTTCAGTTACATGGTTGAATGGGACTTCAATTCCTTTGAGCTTCTTTCTCGTGAAAACAATCTTCCTCGACTTCAACTCTTTGTCTTTTATTTCATTAACAGTACCAGAAGATTCATCACAGTGGTGTTGGGCCTGGAGGGTTCTCTTTTATAACCGTAGCCTTTACATTGCCGAGGAGAAAGTTGCTCCAGAGTGGCTTGACTGTAGTTTGGAGCTTCCAAAACGCTAAGCTGTGCGAGATGTTCCACTACCGTAGATAAGATAGAAGACGCTCTTTTTTTTCAAAATATTGTTTTATCTGTCTTTACACTCCTCAATAATCTCACTATACGAATATATTTTCTTAGAAATGGTAGTGACGTATCTATCCAGTGATAATTTTCCAACATTTAGTGCCCCTAGTGGCTGAACAGTAAGTCTGCAGGCCTAACATGCTAAAAATTGGTTTTCAGTACCCGTGGTGGGCACAGCACAGATAGCCCATTGTGTAGATCCGAGTTTAATAAAAAAAACTAACAGTTGGGTAAATGGTCGCTATGAACAAAATATATAGTTACCAAAAATTGTGCAGCGGCACAGCAGTATGTCTGCGGAATTATTACGCTAAGAAACGGTTTTTGATACACGTGGTGGGAAGAGCATAGATAGCCCATTGTGTAGCTTTGTGCTTAGTTACAAACAAATAAACAAACATTGTGCCCATGCACCACGGTTTGCTTTTACGATTACACACCAATGCTTCAATAAGTGCAAATCGTCCTTATAAAGTGCGATTAACTCATTATATATTTACTGTATTCTGTGAGAGTAAGTTAATAATATATATCTTATCAGCTCTAAGACAATTTGCAAGTCACTAGATTTGAAAACTGGTTGTCATACGCTAAACTATAAAACTACTGTGGAATTGCTATTTGTATTTAATAATAGAAACAGTGCAATAAGTTCTTTCAAATTTAACTGTAAAGTGAGAAATTATTGATGTATATTGAACTAATTTTAACTGCACATCTAATCCTCTAATTTTAAACAATTCAATGACAGTATAATTTACGGGTACACAAGAGGTTGGTTTGACTCTTTGTTCATATGTTACCGAGAAGTAAAAGGTCAAATAATTAATAAAAGCTTCTGAGTAATAGTATAGAAGAGTGTATAGTAATATATCGACCACACTGTATCTATTATATCCAGAGCCGACGAGGCCTTTCGTCCAATAGCGGGAATACAACACACATACCTATATATTAAAGGTTAAGAAGTTATTTATAATAGCAAGCTAGTATAAAACCCTGTCAAAAATGACAGGAAACCATTGTTGAATTATTAACGAAAATGATAGAATTTAATTAAAACAAAGTTGTCTGTACTTCCAAAATGCACCATCTCTTCATTTATTTCCCCAGTCTCGAAGTAATTCTTTAATCACTACATCTTTAGTAAAAACTGCGCAGAAAAATGAAACGTTATCATGAACGTGTGCGCTCTGAAAAGACTTAAATAGCACTCTTGAGCCTTTTCACTGTATTTCACTGTAGAAAACATCGTGCAGACATTCCGACACAAATTTTCAACTCTCTCGACTGTACAAA
>NW_013665655.1:1234384-1240042 GCF_000517525.1 Limulus polyphemus | reverse complement strand
CAACTCTTGAGCTACTCTTTATCAACGAATAGTGGGATTGACCATTACATTATAACGCCCCCTCGGCTGAAAGGGCGAGCATAATTAGTGGGAAGGGGATTCGAACCCTCGACCCTAAGATTGCGAGTCGAGCGCCCTAACCACCTGGCCATGCCGAGCACGTGGTCAGTAAGAAAGTATGGTAAAAAAAATTACAAATACGTGTTCTCTTATTATTTCTATTTATATTTTATACCTTATAAATATATTTTATATCATCAATATCGGTCTACTTTGAACTTTCTATAAAGCCTAAAAAAATATAACAAGAATTTCTAACTGAGTAATCAAAATCACGGAAGAAATGTGACCTACAATAATTATAGGTTATAAGAAACAGGCCTATAATATTAATCAATGAAAACTGGATTGAAGTCCGACTTTTGCAGGTAGGCGAGGTAACCATATGCCTAGTGTGGCAAAATCAATAAAGTTTATATATTAATTTTACTTGCAACATAATCGACTGTCTCGCGCTAACATTAAAACTTTGACGCCTCTTGCCGACCTGGAAACAGTGTTCACTGGCACAAATACTGTGATTTAAGTTAATCAACTTAAATATAAAACAAGCTTTTATCAAGTTCAAAACATTAGACTTTAAAGACGTACTTCACTTTTGCAGCTTATGAAAAACAACAAAAAACAAATTATTCTGACTCTTAAAAACTTTGAAGTAAAACACAAATAGGCTTGCTTAAGTAAATGTTTACTAGAACCTAACATATGTTTTTCGTGATATATACGCCTTGGGCGTAAAAATACTAAAAAAAACAGCCTTGAGTGAATTAAGAGTTTACAGTTTAATGAGATCTAACTAGAGTTCTTCCAAATTCCGTTAACGTTTATTTATTTAAAACTAGTAACAGTACCCGCAAACTAGGCTTAGCTCCGTTTGTTACTATTTATATAAATCTGATGTCAAAAGGTATAAATGCAAATAGACTACCTGTATTAGATACGCGGAAATTTCTGTAAAAGACAGTTAAGACAACGTTTGCCAATAAGCTAAAAATGTTTATTTTTCGAAAATTTGTGAATCGTCTTGAGAAATCCATCTGAAACTTCTGTATCAGTCTACAAATTATTCTACTCGAAAAAAAAAAGAGAAAAATAATATGATGTAATATACATTGTTTTTAACTTACCAGATGTAATATATTATTTAGCACAAGAATTCATTTCGAGTTTTCCTACACCTTCTAGTTAA
Source organism: Limulus polyphemus (assembly GCF_000517525.1). Classification (NCBI taxonomy): domain Eukaryota; kingdom Metazoa; phylum Arthropoda; class Merostomata; order Xiphosura; family Limulidae; genus Limulus; species Limulus polyphemus. The sequence goes on along the minus strand of NW_013665655.1, from coordinate 1,238,793 downwards.
ATTTCAAGTGATGAAACTCACCTTTTGCTCCGCTGATGCAGTGAGGTGTTGAAACCGATCAGTCATGTTAGAAAGGCTATGCTCAAAAGCCGCAACCATGTGAGCCTAATAAAATCCAATAAAAGTTAACGAAGTTTTTGTATCACCAACACAGTTTTAATAAACATATCAATAAATATTACACTATATAAACACGCTTAAAATTCGTAGTGAGCTACATTATTATGTTTTATTAAAGTTTTTATTTTATTTTATTTCTTATGCTTTATGATTTACAGATATAAAACATACAATTGGAGGTCACATTCATTCTTATATTATATATAAGACGGTCAAGACGTGACGGCAACAATGTAATGTAATGTATGTGTAATTGAACTGCGGACAGAGAGAGACATATTGTTGAGCACGTGAGACATTCGTTGTGAATTATAGCGTTTGTTATAGCGTGACTGTGGAAATTAATGTATTGCAAAGTTGTATTTAGAAAGAATAAACCAGTTTTATTTAAGAAAGGACTTGTATCGCTAAAGTTTCTTCAGAAAGAAATTATACGGAAAATTAACTAACGACCAGAGACGTAACAGTACTTTAAACTTATTTCAATACCCTTGTTTTTTGTAACTTGATGTATTTAAGTACTCTATGGCAAGTTGCTGAACTTAATGTAAAATAAGATGCTTTAGATTTCTTTACTATGCTATACACCTTAGTAAACGTTAGTGTTTTATTTATTAAAGAATACCGAAATCTAGTAACCTCCCGAGGATTCACGAAGCTTCGAGAATATGACGTGTTACTAGAGTCACGTGACCTCCGCTGTCGTAACAGTACTAACATACGTTTATTTTCTAAGACCAAGTAGATGATATATGCGTTGAAATACCCAAATAATATTTATTAGTTAACATTTATTCACCGCTTAAACCTTTTTAAACACTGATTGTATAACGTGAGTAATAATAGAAAGAAGTATGTTATAGGCATCAGTTAGTGATACCCGAAGAAGGGCATTGCCCGAAACGTTGTATTCTCAATTATATATGTTAAAAATATGTATTAACTCCTCAGTGGTTTGATCTATAACATACTTCTTTCTGTTTTTTTCAACAACCACTACGAGTAATTTCCTACACAGTGAGTAATAGTAGTCTAATTTAAGAATTAGGCCTAACACATAAACTTAAGGCTTAGCTGAAACGCTACTTGGTAAACTTTATTTTGCTTTTAGCTACAATTCAATGTCATAAAACTTTTAAATTAAACTATTTTACTGTTATATCACCGCAGTTATCGGGAAAATAAGGAATAAAAAGACATACCTTTCTAACAAATCAAAATGAATATTGAACATTCAACATAAAGTCCATAGGTGGCCTAAGAACAATCAGATGACAGTATTGTTGCTAAGCGACGATGTATATCGTTGAGAATTACCAAAAAAGGAGCGTGAAAGTGTTCTCGACAGAGTGACAAAGAGAATAAGCATTTTATAGTTAGTGATGATTGTTTGACAATAAATGTTATGATGTGAACGGGATTAAGTCAGTGAAGTGTAATTTTTCATCAGTCTTTATTTAATTTGCAACAAATCAGAATTAATGTAAAGGTTTTATAACACTATGCTAATTATTTATTTTAACACAATATGTTTTCAATCATTATTTTCTGAATTAACCTACTCATTATTCAAAAGAACTGGCGAACCAGCAAATTAGCCTTCTTGATCCCAGAGTGGGCCTAGCGGCCACAGAGGCAACGGGAAAAGACTAAATTAGTAATTATTGATAAGGACTGTTGAATGAAAGTAAAGAAGAGTAATAATAATTTGTCAATCACATCATATCTGTTATATTCAATGCTGACGAGGCCTTTCGCCCAATACTAAGGATCTTCAGACTGGCTGAAAAACAAGACCTTGTTGTAGTGGAGATGATAGTCTGTGGTTATGATTAATTGTATCTATATATTGCCACCATGAGAATGAAAAGCATACTTTTTAATCAAGTAAAAAAAAAAGAGAGAGAAAAAATCAAGGTGTTCTGACCTCTAGCGTCATATGACATATAACTCATTCATTATACCTCTAATATTTTATTAAAAGTTTCCAAGTTTTAAATAAATATGGCTATGTAGAAAATGATGAATAAACAATTTTCACGGTGCATCTAACTCCAGCTCTAATCCTTTTTGAGGTTTCTCCAAAGTTTTATTATCAGAACGGAATACTTAGAAGTCTGTATTTCCATACTAGCTTCTAGTAGTTTTTAAGTATCATGTGGTCTGTGAGAAATTGCCAGTGTATTTATTAGTTTGATGATACAAGCTAGAAAAACATAAACTGAGTTAACAAGACGAGAACTATTGAATTCAAACACGCTATATCAAAAGAAAAAAGTAATTACCTTTGTCTCATATAAATATCACCATTTTCCTTGTAATATAACCAGTGAAACATATTTATTTCTCAGTAGAGGTTGATCTAGGAAACGCATGAGATGAATGATATATAACTGGTATATGAACTAGAAGCAAGGGAACCAATAAAAACATTAATTTAACAGTTTGGTTTAGTGATATATTTCTTCTTATAATTTGCGGCATGCATATGAGCTATTTGTTGAACTGCATTTTAAATTAAATCCTTGCGAAACAGGATCATATCTCATATTTAATTACTCAGAGTGTATGACCATGTAGTGACGTTAATATGGCCGACACCTGCTGCAATCATAATTCGAATTCATTTTATTGTTTATATTATCATATATCTTTACCAGAAATGACATATATTATACTACTTGTTAAAATATAGGTGTTATAGTCAGCGAGGTTTGCATAAATTGCTCACTCAGTAACAAGAAGCCCTGACTAAAAATAATCATGTAAGACGAATGATTAAGAACCAAAGGGTTACAATCTTAGTGGTCTTTGTAATTTAACCTGTCAGGCACAACAACAACAACAAGGATCCTGGTTAGATAGACTTGCGTGATTTGTTCCATCAATTACAATAAAGGTTTTTGAATTGATAAATTTGTATAGTTTATCCTGTCAACTACAATTTATGGTTCTTGAATGGATAGGTGTGTATAATTTGTCCAGTCGACTAAAAAAAAAAAAAAAGTGTCATGGAAAGGCTGTTTGTGTGACTCAATCTGTTAGGTACAGCCGAAGGGCTATGATCAAAAATTGTGTATAATTTGTTTCTGTCAACTGCATAAAAAGTGTCGTGATCGAAAAAGTTTGTATAATTTATTCTATTAATTAATCATAATTCTTCAACTTAATCACTATAAACTGTTAGGCTTGACGTCTTTTATAAGACTGACGTAAATAACGTTTCAACTTAATCTCTTTATTTTGTACCTCAACTGGGGTGATGAGCTTTGCAAGTGCATGAGTGAAAAATCTCGTCAATAGCGGCTCACAACAATAGGTAGTTGGAGCGCTATCATACACTACGTTCAAGAAATGGTTTTTAAAAGGGAAAAATTTATAAATTGTTCTCTTAACTTCAGAAAACAACAACGAAAACATCATGATTGGAGAGTCTTAAAGTCAACTCAATGAAGTTTATGTAATTTATTCTTTCAATGAGAATGGAAGAATCGTGATCGAACTTGTTTCAGAAATGTTTGTATAAGGCCTATATCTGAAGAGACATGCGAAATTTATCATGTGAATTGCAATAAACAGATCATAATTGGGGAAGCTGATGCAGTATTTTTGTCAACTACGAAAAAACATTATGTCCAAGAGATCTGTGGAAAATGTTTTGTCCAAAACACAATATAAACTTTTGATCAGGGATGTCAGTGTGAACCTCTTCTGTCAAATGCAACAACAATCTTTGATTAGATAGGCTTGTGAAAATTCAAGAATTTATAAACAGATATCTCTGTGCAAGTTATTCTGTCAAATACAACAAAAGCTTTTGATCTGGGAGATCTATGGAAAGTTTTCTGTCAATTACAACAAAATATTACGATCAGAGATGTTTGCATAAGTTGTTCTGTCAACTACAATAAAAATATTTGGTCAGAGATGAATGTGCTGTTTTGTTAACTACAACAAAAACGTATGATCAGAGATGTCTGTGGAAAAATTTCTGTTAATTACAACAAAATGTTATAACTGGAGAGATTTGTACAAGTTGTTCTATCAATTACAACAAAATATTTGATCAGAGATGATTGTGGAAACTGTACTGTTAACTACAGCAAAAACGTATCATTAGAAATGTCCGAAGAAATTGCTCTGTTAACTACAGTAAAAATATATCATCATAGAGATCTGTATAAATTGTTCTGTTAACTCTATGGGAATTGTTCTGTTGACTACAGTAAAAATATATCATCATAGAGATCTGTATAAATTGTTCTGTTAACTCTATGGGAATTGTTCTG
>NW_013665655.1:1207674-1233592 GCF_000517525.1 Limulus polyphemus | reverse complement strand
AAAAATATATCATCATAGAGATCTGTATAAATTGTTCTGTTAACTCTATGGGAATTGTTCTGTTGACTACAGTAAAAATATATCATCATAGAGATCTGTATAAATTGTTCTGTTAACTCTATGGGAATTGTTCTGTTCACTACAACAAAACTATTTCATCAGGGAAGTGAGTGTAAATTGTTCTGTCAGCTACAACAAAAAATTATGTTCGAAGAAATCTGCGCAATTTGAACTGTGAAATTTAGTTGAAGGATTATGATGAGTAAATTTTTTGCAAGTCTTTCTATAAGGTGCGGCCAAAATTTCGTGATCAAAGAAATTTATGTAATTTTTCTATAAATTTTAAGATGCATTTCATGATCTAAAATATTTTTAATGTAAAAGAGTCATGGCTGCAGATGATATGTGAAATGTCGTGTCAACTGTTTTACAAAATGTTAATGATCAGATAGGTTTATCTGATAACTATAACTTTTTCGGGTAGTTTTAGTGCTTTACAATAACAAAACGTTTGAGTAAATTGTTCTGTTAGCTTCAAAATAAAATTGTTTATGTTCCAAGACGGATGAATAATTTGTTTTGCTCTTTATAACATAAAATTACGTTTGGAGTAGTTTATGTAACTTTTTCTAATAACTGTAATAAAAGATTCGTGTTCGAAGAGGCCTGTTTAATTTACTTAAACTATAACATATGGTATTTACGATTCCCGTAAGAGATGTCACACAAATATTTAAAGTGATTTTAGCGTGTTTATATTGAAGCAAAATAAATATTATGAAAACAGAACTTAGCATATGAAAGCTCCATACATTCGAGCATTTGCTACCAGCTAAGTTATTTTCCATAAAATTACCTCAAGCGATGAGAAAATAAAGATAGCCTATTATCTAATATCAATGAATTGAACATACTACAATGAGCATGGGAAACTTAACATGTGAATACGAATAAGAAATTTTTGTCAATCTGTTTCGTTTTCAGCCACCACGTTATTATCTACAATATACATGTGCAGAAACGTTATTTTCCAGAATTCCATGCAATCACACATAGAACTGAATATTGAAAATTGTGAAACTTTTGAAGTAAAATTTAAAATATCTTTCATGATATAATTTTGAAGATCAGCGAAAAATAAATTATAGAAATAGAAATATGTACGATATTTGAAGTAATTTAGACCTTTTTATTATTCTATATATTAAAAATGTCAAAAGACTATGTTTATTTATGGTTATATTCTTTGTAAGTGTTTTGTATTTTGTACTTTCGAGCAAAAGATAATTACGACTTCACTTTTCTATAACTAACACGGGAGGGCGCTGTATTGGTCTTACTGAAGAGAAATGTATCCGTTCTTATAACAAAAATCTTATGATTTGTTGAATTATATCCGAACTTTTTACTTTGAACAAATAAGGTATTATTCTTTCTTTACCGTAGAGTTGATTCTGTATACTCAATAGAATTCAATAAGTAACTTGTGGTTCAGTCTTTCTTTTTAGATGCTATCATATGAATGATTGGATCTTTGTATACCTTTAGGTCTAGAACTTGGTGTCATTTTGATTATATACAAATATTAATATTTTTTCACTTCAAAAGAAACTCTGGAAAGCGTATAACCAAAACCTTTACCAACCTACTTTCCCTATTAAAGACACATATATCTCTATTGGATGACTTTTGCTGTCGTCAACCTAACTTAGATGAGCTTTGAAAAAAGCTCGAAACTACAGTTTTCAGTTGGTGGTAATACAAGTTTTGTTATTCTTCTGTGAAACATGGACCTTCACAGTAGATCTAGAAATAATAATACAGGCCATGGAAATAAATTGCTACAGAAAGATCTTGCACATCTCATATGAAGACCTCGTTACCAACGAAGAGGTCCGCAACAAGATCCAACAAGCTATCGGACCATACGAAGATCTTTTGACCACTGTCAAAAAACGCAAACTGAAGTGGTATGGTCATGTCTCACGATCACCTGCCTTGTCAAATACCATCTTGTAAGGCACCGTGAGAGGGAAAAGAAGAAGAGGCAGACGGAGAAGAAGAGGTGGAAAAACAACATCAAAGGGTGGACAGGCCTGGAGTTCGTCCACTCCCAGAGGGCGGTGGAAACCCTGAAAGGATAGAGAGAGATGGTTACAAAGTGGTCATTGGTGCCCCAACGACCCCATGGGTTAAGCAATAAAGTGAAAATGAAGAAGCATATACCTTTTAATTTTTATACTCTGTGATTTAAACGCTTCCTTAAAAGATATTTACTTGAAAATTACTAATTATTTCAAAAAAGTGTGCACTTTGCTGGTGTTATACTTCTTAAGGCAGTGTTTCTCAGAAATATTCGGATAGAGACTCAGAAGATGGCAAAATGATTGTATGTCTTGTGAGAGACCAGGTCTTTTTTATGCTTTACGAATGCACTGTTTTAGGTAACAAATAACTCTGACCTTACATTTTCTGCCAAACGTTAGGATAAATATACAAGCATAACAAACATCTAATCCCACTTTCTATAAGAATTTACAATAGAATTTTTTTCGGACTGGTGGCGTTCAAGTCCACCTAATAAAATGAGCAGGTATTGACACAGTTCCTATATTATTTGAGATTCTGAATACTTCAGCTGCAGATTTGTTTTGGAATGAAAGCAACAAGATTCGTGAAAACATAAATGAACCTGAGCACAGTACAACAACACTGACCAAAAGCCTCCACATCAAGGATTGTAACGTTATCTTTATGTTTCTTTTGTTTGTTTGTCTGCTCACCAATATATTTTTCAAGATCTTTAGTTTCTTGTATGCTACTTTAGTACTGTTTTTTTCATCCAGCAAGTAAGTTAATATATAGATATATAAAATATATGTTTATGTTTTAGTTTGCTATACAGAATACTTAACTAAAATCACGTGAGAGTTCTAGGTTTCAGTTTTGTTCTCAAAATAGAACGAACACTTTGGAAAACAGGTGGCACTGATCTCACACCATGAAAATGGATTGGAAGAAATGCCAAACTTTTAGTATAAGAAATATATTTAGCTGATATAGAAATAATCTCTAAAAAAAGAAAAAAAAAGAAAGAAGAAACAGATAAGCGATAGATTTCAAAAGATGCTCACTTGTTTATTAAACAGAAGACCTAGAAATCAGGCTGGTCTGTGTGTTATGCTTACCTTAACCTCCACTGAATGATATTTATTTTTTGTTTTTAATAACATATTTATTAATTTTTAATTTTTGAGAAGTTGTAATATCCATTAAAGGACAAAACATTAATAGAATTAACAGTGAATATTAAATTTAATTATTCCAAGAATTCTGATACTTAACAAAAGTTAAAAATCTCTACGTCTTTGAATAGACAGACGAATAGGCCAAACAAACAGGCAGATAAGCAAACTAATAGATAGAGACATGAGATATGTAGAGGGATTGAGGCATGAATACAGATGGAATTACAATGAGAAAAAGAGTACCTTGAACATAAAGGATGCAGTATATATGTATATATAAAAAAAAGAGAGAGAGAAAACCCTCTGTGCAGACTACTATGTGTGTATGTAAACCATGTGGTTAATGTATGTAATTTTCTCAATAAAGAAAACAACACATGCATTGGGAAGGAGGAGGCTTTGGAAATGGAGAAGGAATGCTGCTACGCAGGTTTCTAAACCTGTCTAACTGCGCATGCGTGGGTCCTTCGCGTTGGGCGACCAGACAAGATAATATACAAATCTCTCTAAAGCTGTCCAACTGTAATTCATTTTCTGTGTTTCACACACATTTTACAGAAAATCTTGACAAACGAGCGAACGTATATAGATGTCTTTTGGTAGAGAGGCTACAATATTTTTAAGTGTTTCAGCTACTACATGTTTTTAGATATGTTATATTAGATGATATGTTTACTGAAAGCTGTTTATCACCACACGTGGCCGACATTGATAAACGGTCTTTGAACAGCTTGAATCAGATCAAATTCAGTACAAAACAACCCTTAGAAGGAATACTCTGAATATATGAGAAAGGAGCAAATTTCAAATAGTTTACAAACATTTATTAAATTCAAATTAAACTAATTACACTTGTCTTCTAGATATGCTTCTCATAAATGATTCATTAAAAAAAGTAAATAAAAAGCATTAACGAATTTTCTGTGTTAGAATATGCGTCAAACGTCGGTATAGTGTGTCCTAGACTGAAATAGAAAATAATGCCACACGTTAATGAAGAACAATGCAGTTTTGTGTCGTAAAAACAATAACAATATAAACATTTTGAAGCTAAGAATGTTATGTTCTAAAAATATTTTTAAAATGTTCAACTTTTAATGTTTGAAACAGTTTTCATTAGTACACGAACTATTCATTAAAGTTTTAAAAAGTTCTATAATTATTTTGTTAGCGCAAAGCTACACAATTGGGTTAAATGCGCTCTGTTTATCGCAGGGAATTGAACCTCTGGGTTTTAGTTTTGCGAGTCCGTAAACTTATCGCTGACCCACCGGTGGACTCTCCTATAACTAATGAAATCTCACCAAAACTTCACATTCAAGCGTGACAGGTGCTTTAAAAATGTTTCATAATAAACGTTGTCTTTGCAGTCATAGATTTAACTCTCTATAATTGAAAGTCCCAGCTTTCAATTAGATGGAGGGGTTCAACGAAACAAACTATTTTACACTTAAAACATAAGGCGAAAGTTAATGCGGATGAAGTTTCAAAATAAACATTTTTAGGGGTTAAACTTGAGACTTCTCCGGGTAAATGTTATTTCTTACAAGTCATCAGACCACAAATACGAACGGCACTCATGAAGATTGGATTATTTTAATATGAAAGAATACCGCAGGTTTGCTTCTAATATGAAAAAAACAACACCACAACTACGAATGAAAATTGAGATGGGGAAGGAATGATATTAAACTTGATTTCTGATAGGCCTTCCCACTTACTAATAAACATCCTGAAAAGATATAGCTACATTACACATATCAAAGGCTAACTATACACTAACTATCAGAAGAGCGTGATAATCGTGTAACTCAAGCATAAAGGAATATACATACGAGTTGTATTAAAAGCAATAATATGACATATTACTCAAAAACCTGAACAAGAATGTATCTTTTGGCCAGTGCGATAAAAAACTTGATACAACGATAAGCTGCTCTCTTTTAAACTCGCAACGACCTATCTAAAAATGAAACGTTTGAAATTACCAGTCGTCTTATTGTATGACATTTTCCATTCTGTGAAGCTTAATAGTTTTTGAAGAGTTGATAGTTCTCAATGTTTAAACTAATGTCTCTCTCGTGACTGCTTTAGGTCGTGTTTTAGATAAAGGTTTTACTCGTTGTTACTCAGCCGGTCTCATGAGTCTGTGCACAACAGACATGAACCCTTCTTACTGGAAACCTGTCTGGTCTAGTAAAGGATAAAGTATTAAACCATAATAAAAGTTCCTTTGTAGTACCAAACTATATTTCTTAGTCCAAAAGAATAATTATTTCTTCATCTTTTTCTCAATAAAGCAGAATGAATAACTTAAACTATATTATTTTCTACGTCATTCGATTACAAACACCACTAAAATCTACCATAACAGTATTCTGTATTTTAAATAATACAAATAAGGTGTCTATGATAAAAAAAAAGAAAAATTTGTCAGTAAAAATGAAGTTTTCAGTTCCAAACTGAGTGATACTGAACGTATGAAGTTTGGATGTAGGTTACGAAAGATGCTATAATCTATACCATGTTCAAATATTATTTTAACTGAAGCCGCATGTAATCCTGTCTCTCGTTCATGGCGTCAAATTGTGATTGATTTGCTCTAATTGCTTTAAGGTTCTGTTGAGTAGGAGGTAAATTCAATTATGAAAATGAAATTACGAAATCAATTAAGCGTATCAGAATTCTAGTTCATGCTTGAGGTTTTCGAACTATACATAATAAAATTAGGAATATAGAGTACACTATAAAATCAAACATAGAATTCAAAAAGTGCCTTATGAAATGCGTATTTTAATCTACATTTCGTAAAGTCAATTTTATATCATGAATTTATACAATTTAAACGTTGTTTATGTTCCACCAAAGAGTCAATTTTATGTCACGAATTTATACAATTTAAACGTTGTTTATGTTCCACCAAAAAGCCGACAAAAATAGTTTCGAGACCTTTTTTTTAGTGTTTTTGAAATAACACGTGGGTTTGTTTCTGTTTCATAAAATAAACATACAGTAATATTTGTCACTTGCTTGGATTATCAAGATAATGAAACTCAATAAAAAATATGCTTCATTAGATATAATACGAGATAAAATGTGAGTGGCTTATTTCTTTTCTTTCTTATTTAATAAGCATAGCATTATGTAATAATTGATCGAAAAATATAAGATATATGATTAAGGTATTATATGAAATGCTGAAAGTAAAATTATTTTTTGGGGGACAGAAAATATTTATTCTTGAGGTAAAAAAAAAGTTTCCATATCAAAAAGAGAGAGAAGTTAGTAACTTACAAATAAAAAATAAATTAAAACATATACGCACATAAATTTATCTTTATACTAAAAGGAAACATGGTTGTAATCCATCACTTCGGGACTTTGATGAATGTTTTTCTGTAATTAAACGGACGTGGATATGGCACCAGTGGAGAGGTATTGACTAGAAGTAGATCGAGTATGAATAACCTCCAGAGAGTCACAAAGACTTTTAGGAGAAAAATCCACGAAAGCTCCCTGTTATTGTATGTTGGAAACTCATTATCTACACTCTCACTTCATGTGGCGAGAAGGATAGATTAAGAAAATAGCAAAAAAAAGTTGAGAACAAGAGAAAGAAAAAATAAAACTAGAAAAATACTTTCTGAATATTGAGAAGAACAAAAAGCGATTGTAATAATAGACTGAAAAAAAAAAACGAGATGAAACACTGGGAGTGAATTGAGATACAGATGAAATAAAATTCAATTAATGACTAAAAATAATGGTAAAAGCATTACAGAAGGAAACTCAAGGCTTTGGTGTTCCGGTTTTTCGTTCAGTTTTAAAATTATTTTCACGTTTAAAATTCTATATAAAAAGTTATTTCAAAAATTATAGGTCTAGCCCAGCTGATAACTTCTGGTGTCTTCTTGGTGTAGTGACGTTTTTAGACAAAAGATAGTTTTGAAATACTATTTTATACTTATTTGTTCGGAAATCCATAATGGGCAAATTAAGACGAATGTGATAAAGAAAATATATGCGTGCATTTCAACACTTTTTGGTTTGATAACTTGTTATGTCAAAAGTTCGTTTACAGTGTATTAAAAAATTTCTATTATCCTTTGTATTTATATGAGTTATGTCACGCTGATTGTGTAAAAATTCAGAGAATGAAGAAGCTACTTAAGCCTTTTCACAAGAGTAAGTTTGATGTTTAAATCGTTTAGAGGACTTAAGTTAAAATCCTTATATATATAATTATATATAAGTGATAAGATAATACGTCATTCGTTTCGGATATTTCCATTTCCCTGATGCTTATTTCAGCCTAGTTATATATATACATATGTGCAAAATAATGTTGCCGTTTTTTTCTGGGATTATTCTATATATTTGATATACTAAACCTTTTAATTGTATAAGAATAAACATTATTCGTGTTTTTACTAGAGAGTTTTCAATTATCCGTTCCTTACACGAAGACTGCTCTACCATAAAAAATCAAAAACCAAACGTTCTATCTTTCTATACGTATGTACTTATAGGCACACGTGTGTCTGAGTATCTTGTGCCTGTCACGTAGAGGGTGAAACACTGCTATAGTGATGACAAAAGTCTTGTGAAAGATGAAGTCGTGTATGCAAACTGGTTTCATTGCGACGTATGCCGGTCACGTGATAAAATAAACAGTCAAAATACTGACAGTAATAGGTATAATCTTGAATTTTTATCACATTCTTTGTTTCCATTGTCTTGACCGACTACATTTAATACACCTGCTACCGTGACCTTACTTTTATTAACTTTCTGAATAGCTATTTATTTAAAGGCTCCTGGAAGACAAGTTTTATTTTTCGTCACGTAATTCCAAACAACTCTTCGTTAAAGCTGCTTTAAACATGTTTAAAGAATCGTGATATTATTTTTCAGGATGAAAAGAAAAATAAATTTAAAAATTCCTTTCTTATCCAATATTGAAGAAAAATCATTAACGGTGCTGTTGTGATGGGTTAAATCTTGATTTTTTAGAATATACAAAGCAGTACACGCACACGTTCGGATCAATTACTATAATGTGTAAACAAGATTCAAGCCTCAAGCTTATTCTGAATTTTAATTGCATTAAATGTATGTGAAATCATTATGACATACCTCAAAGACAGTGTCATGCTCTGATTTACCATTAAAAAAAACAATGACTTTAAGATGAATTGATATTTTTTGTAAAAGAATGTTCATTTATTGTTATATAAGCATAATCGTTTATAAAGCGAATTGAAAGGTTGAAACTTAGCGAGTCAAATTTTGAAAATAATATATAATAAATTCGATATTCAATAATTAGCAGCTAATAGTTCATTAACCTTGTTTTCTCATTGAGCAGCATAAGTTTTATAGTATTTAATAAATGTACCAATCCATTGAAGAGACTAGTGTTTAATACTGGCTAGAGTTGATGGTGAAATATATTAGTACGAGTTAGTCCTGTTACCATAAATATCCATGAATGTAACCCCCTGGTTTATTAATTAGAGTTTATCTTCAGTAAATCAGCTTTAATTTATTTTGTCATCTGGAGTTATTTCGAACAACATCAGCATGAAGTTAACATTTTCACCATGAATTTATACTGAATGATACCAAACTGAAAACTTAGTTGTGATATTTAAAGTTATCTCGAACTATATAGATAACATATGCATGGTGTGGTAACTCCGTTTCGTCTTTCATCTTTAACACTTGTGTGAAAAGTCATTGTATAGCCTTTCTTTCTACCTACTAGTTACACGATTCTGTGGAGTCCATGTTTTCTTTTAGATCACAACTACAGAACAAGATCTCTAATCTGTCATGATAGAGTTGCGAGTAGCTTATGTTATGTATGTTCAACTATAAAACACCGAGAGCATTTGGTGAGCGTCAAACTACCACATTCTGGGAAGTCTAACAAGGTCAGTCCACAGACTTAGCCTCAGGTTTGTGCGACAACCAAACTATAAAACACTGAGAGCATTTGGTGAGCGTCAAACTACCACATTCTTCTCCCCTAAGTCTAACAAGGTCAGTCCACAGACTTAGCCTCAGGTTTGTGCGACAACCAAACTATAAAACACTGAGAACATTTGGTGAGCGTCAAACTACCACATTCTTCTCCCCTAAGTCTTACAAGGTCAGTCCACAGACTTAGCCTCAGATTTGTGCGACAACCACTAGTTTTGCATCATCTTTTCTGTGTTATTCGACTCTTTTTACATGTCCCAGCGATCAAAAATGATACCTGTTGTAGCAAGCGACATTTTTTTGGGTTACCCATTTAGCAACTACCAGTAAAGATTTTTTTTCACAGCAAACTATCTGGATATCACTCGTACTTACTGATACATTTAATGTTCACTGTTCTAGCTTACAGCACAAGCTCGTTGTTATGTAGCTGAAAATCGTTTAATACATTTTGTTTTCATATTTAATTTGTGAACTTTAATAGTGCCATTCTCTCTACTAACAACTAAGCATTTCATGTTACAAATCGATAAGATATAAATTAGTTGCAAATAGTCCCTGGTGACTCAGCGGTAAGTCTGAGGGCTTATAACACTAAAAATGTGGTTTCGATACCCGCGGTCGGGATGGCATAGAAATAGCCCATTGTATGGCTTGATGCTAGTCAAACATATTTAGTGTGTAATGCGTTAAAAAACCTAAACAAAATAGTGAATAGTACTGATTAATATAGTTGATATTAGATTGTTTTTGTTATAGGTGTATTTCAGACGTCTTGCGTTAAAAAGTCATTCAAATGGTCGAAAATTTCATATAGCTGAAGTTATCAAATTATTTTCGTCAATCATTTTAGACTAAAAGGTATTAGTACATTTCAGGTATGAGACTTTTTAAAACAAATTACTTATTTTAACCAAATCATTTGGCACATGAACAATGAAGAGAATTATATTTGGTATTTTCAACCCGAAAGCACCTTATTTAACTGTTGTGCTTAACTTTCAGGTCAGAGCTGACCCCAGAGTCTAAGCATATGCATCTTTAATTCAAGAACTGCTGAGCAGAGGGGGAAAGGGGCGACTAGTTAGCAGCACTCACCGCCTGCATAGCTACCGTTATCCGAGTAACAAGATTGATTTTCATTTTCATGAACGGGTTCTCAGTAAAACACGTGTTTGTTTGTTTTCAGATATTTGCACCAAGCTAATCGAGGACTATCTGCATTAGTCACTCATATCTTTGAATTGATAGAGTAAAAGGAAAGCAGCTAAGCAACAGCCTTCACCGCCATCTTTTGGGCTACACTTGTGTGACGAATAGTGCAATTTGACTGTCACCTTTATAACGCCCCCTGGTTCAGAAATGTGGAGCACGATTTTTTTTTTTTGTTGGTAACGAAATGTGATTGATGGATTCTTAGATCCATAGTCCGACACGCAAGCTAATGGACCACGCTCGGCTTCACTTGAAAGTGCTGAGCGGGTTCAGCGGCATATCGCGAGGTCGAATCTTATATCCTCCATATGGCATTCCAGCACGCTATCCATAAAGCTCATTATCTAATTTTTGTAGTGCATATTGGTGTATAGAAGACGTATTAATACTAAAAATAGTCGACCTTATAAAACCATAGTGTTTTTTCTATTTAATTAGACACTCAACTTTCGCTTTACAGCTTCTTCAGGAACGTTCACTAAAACACAAACCGGTATTAATATTAGTATTAATATCCACAAAGCTATTTCTGGCTCTAACTGTATAGATTTAACAAAATATATAGGTTAATTTGATGAAAGTTTGTTCAAACAATCAATTTGGTTGTCAAAACTAACTGAGTTCCTTAAAAACAAACTCATTAAATATTTAAAAAAACTATTTTAAGAGTGTACAGAATTGTTTTAAATAAATTAAAATAGAATGAGTTAGCTCGTGTTATACCATTGTTGAATTAATTGTGAGTATTAGACAGGTAGTGCGTAGCTGTGTAATATTAAAAATCCACACGATTGCACCCTTCTTTTATAAATCGATTAAAAATCTCTAAAACCGGGTATTAAAATCTAAACCCAGATAGATTTTAATACTTTTTTTTTATTTTCTAAAGTGAGCAAATGTTTAGTTAGAGAAAATGATAGCTTTATGCTTTATTTATAACAGTTTTATAGACTTCATGAGAATACTTTACATCTGTCAAAGGTCATTTAGATACAAACAGGTTCAATTTCATTAAAACAGACCACGTATGGCTGCCATTATTTTAGTGGAATTGTTTGTTAAATAGGGTGTTTGTGTTATAAACTCAGGGTTGAGTGGCATCATTGGGGTGCTTTAGGCCTGGAGCTGTTTCTGACGGAAACCGGTTGTTGTCCCTCTATTTCAAGGTCACCATTATATTACTACCTGGACTGACATCGGCTCCAAAACCTTTATGCATATCCATAGGTGTAGAGTATACCAGGAGTAGTAGCGCCCTCTGCTGGACACATTTTATTTCCTTTGAGCATAATTTGTAATTTATTCAGGAAAAATAAATTAAACCATAAATGAACTATAAAAAAATAAAATAAACCACAAATGAACCATATTTCTATTTGCATCCTTACTTAATAATAGCTTCAAATAATTTTGAATCTTTGCAAAGAAATAAAAAAAAACATTTATTCACACACTAAATGATTTGACTATTATTACTTGTAGAGTTTTTCTTAAAATGGACTTCGAAAACTGGTTTTAGCTTGGCCTTTTGTCAAGTATTTTAAAATTTTAGAATATGCAGTATAAAAAACTAAAAAGTTTGGGCTAGTTCTTACATTTCAATAAGCAAAATATCAGAAATTCTTACCTTGAGGATATTAACGGAAGATGTTTATTATGTAATGCATACAATATAACATTTTAAGTAATCTTCAGTCACATACTTATGGGGGAAATGTTCTGCATTACGTTTGGCATTTGTGCGTCTATTTAGAATTTTTAACTAACTTCAGTGTGTTACTAGTCCTCTCTGAGTTTTGGGGCAAAATGATCCATTTTCTGTGTTATTACTTCTTGATTTCTTGTTTCGTACGAGATTAATCTTTTTATAATGTATTTCAGTGCATTGTAAAGGTGAAAATTATTAAAGCAAGGTGTTAAAAATGCTTATTATATATGCATGCACTAAATAAAATGTCTTGCATAACTATAAATACAAAAAAGTTTACATCTACCAAGTAGGAGCGAGTCGGGTTAATCACACCTCAGGTCGCTTAACATCGAACACTATCTGATATCCAATTCGTAGAAGAATATTTTAGCATACAATCATTTTCTGCAACTCTAATGGTCAATTTATGTCACGTAACTATTGCATATGTACTTCCTTGTATGGAGAGTTATTTTATTTTAAATTAAATTAAAGACGAGATTGAAATAAACTAGATATACGTCATCACAGAATTTGCATTTACCATTTTTTTTTTAATCCTGTATTAATACTTGAAGAAAGTTTAATACATTTCGCACCTAAAGTTTTGACATTTGATCAGTTTTTATTTTTGTATCTATCATTAACATATGCAGTAGATAGATATATTTGAACCTAGAACGAAAAATTGTCAGCATCAAAGTTTAACACAACCAGCTGGCAACAGGAAGCACTCGTGCATGAGAGTTTTCTATATTGTATTTGTGTATCTGAAGAAACGAAATTGAGAGTATGTAATCCAGTTGGCAAAATGTGAATATCTGTGAAATGCTTTCTTAATGATTTACATTTTAAGCAGTTTTGAGATAATAATTCTGAAACTTTTCCAACTTAAAAATTAAGAAAAAAAGCAAATATAATTATAAAAAAATCGAATGAAGCAAGGAAAGACTGGACTGTGCAGATGAAAGTTTTTTTAGAGATATATATATGCAATAGGTTTACCTGTTTAAAATGTAAAATTTGGGAATTATTTGCATCTCCATATCAGACAGCAGTTGTTAAAGTTGTTAAACAAAAAACGAAAAAATCTAGAACTGAATGGTTTGCGTCTTTCTCTGTATATGTGAAACTCAACTTTCTCTATGTGTGTATGTGTATGAAACTCAATACCGACGAAACTTGAATGTTTTTTGAATTTGAACCTGTCCAAAAATACATATTCAATATTTATTTTAATTTATATAAGCAACATTAAAAAAATCCTATTTCATATACTTAAGTTGTGGATTTTATCTCCCAAGAAAATGTAACACAAGTAATAAATTTTAATAACCACTACTCTAACAAGGATTTAAATCTAATTTAAATTAGCCAGTAATGCTGTAAATGCAATCACTATTTAAATTCTTATATCATAATGCTTGGTATCCCATAGCTACCAAACATTTAAAACAAATAACTAGCGTTTAATAGTGAATAATATATTATGGACAAGTTAATAATAATTGGATGTAAAATTAATTCTTAATAAATCATAGAGGTGTAACCCCTTCCGTGATTTGTCTGAGATAATTCGAGCAAACCACTTCTAGCCGTATTTTTAATTATTTGCCCGAATTTATCTAGAATGCTATTATGTATTACAGTAGGCTATCAGAGAGCCAAATAAAAATAACATGCCCTTTTCTGAGTTCATTTCCTAAAATTCCCTCATACGGAAGGAGTTAAAGTGAACAATATGTGAAAAATTAACTAGTTGAAAATGCAAGTTAAAATAAGCCAGTGGTTCTTCAAAATAAGCGAAAACTTTTCAGTCACTGTTTATAAAAACTACACATTGCAATACGTCATATCTAAAATGTATTTTAGCTAATTAATGAGTAATTTTCTGCCGTTTTGTCAGTTTATTCCTATTGATTAAACACGGTAAATTAAGTCATTTATTTTAGATTAAGCTAGATAATTAAGTCATTCATTCTGAAATAAACTAAGTAAATTAAGTCATTTATTTTATATTAAGCCAGATAATTAAGTCATTTATTTTATATTAAGCCAAGTAAATTAAGTCGTTTATTTCAAGTTAAACTGGGAAGATTAAGTAGTTTATTTTAAGATTAGGTCAGGCAAATTAAACCGTTTATTCTAGATTAAACTACGTAAATTAAGTCGTTTAGTTTATATACTAAACTAGTTAAATCAATTAGTTTAGTCCAGTGTTAAAGTAATTACAAGAGGTCATATATTCAGGATTAAAAGTCACGATGAATATCGAATAAGTATCTCAAATAGCTTTGAAAGTAAGTTGCGAATAATGTTCTCATTGAACTTCTGTCGTGTTTTGTTTCGTCTATGAAAAGAGCACGATAAAACAAACTTTATCAACATTTCTTCTGCTAGAGTTGACGTTTTCATTAAATTAAACCTTTAAAATCAAAAACAAAAACTCACAACGTTAATGATAAGAATAATGAAAACATGCTTAGACTAGACATTACTTTTTTTTTTTTTACCAGTGCGCTATTTCGCTATTCAGGAAAACTTCTGGGTTATGCATTTTCTTTTACTTTGATAAGTTATAACAAGGTTTTCCATGAAAATAATGCTTAACATAGAAGTTCATAAATCACTGTCAAAAGCTTTAATGTTTTAGATATTGTCTTGTCCGCCTGAGGAATTTGTGTAAAGTTGACTTTTTGAAACTGGAATGGATAACAGAGTTTATTAATAATGAAGTTTGTGTGGCAGACTCCGTAAAATAATTTTTGAAATTTTTTTGAATATTGCGTTCTCAAAGTATATTAAAAAAGTACGTACATATGCTTACTTTTTTTTTTTAAAGATTTGGTATTTGAGCAGAAAGATATTTAATTTGATGATTTTCAGGAAACTTCTTTGACATTTTATATGAAAACTTTGTTTAAAGTTGACAATTTTAATCAAATTTGGCAAAAATTCACTTATAGGTATTTTTGTGCAGATAGATGCCTTGTTCTAAAAATTAGCACTATTATCGAGATTAAATATAAATATATAAATATTTGGTAAGTGGTAATACATTTTCACTTAAACTTTAGTGCGACATTTAAGTATGTGTTAAATAAATATATATAAAGATTTTGCAATAAATGCCATTACATCGTTATAAACTAGTGGACCGTGTGTGGCCTAGTTGTTAGCATGCCCGGACTGTGAATCCAAGAAATCAGGGTTCGTGGCACCTTGCCGTAAAAATTCATTCTTCACTTTCAGACCTTGGGTTCGCTGTAAGAATGAGGTCAAATCTTACTTTCGATCACACAAGGTGTAGCGTTAAATTGGCGATGGGTGTTGTTTATTAGGTGCTTTCCCTCTATTCTATCAGCTCAAAATTAGGGACAGTTAACGTTATGGAGGCTTGTGGGAAAATTCTGAAACCAATAAATATAGACTCTTTCTGAGTGTAATACCAACTTTCATGTGTTATTTGATGATAAGAATGAGTATACGACTTTTACACAACATGTACTTAAATAAATAACTAAAATTAATTTCATGAGTTCGAAATTTTTGCTATTTAAACAAATAACACACTACACACGCACACACACACACATATATATATATAATTAAATAAAATTTTAATATTAGCATTTAATAGCAAAATAACCATGTTTGTAAAAGCAATAGGTTATAACACGCAGTAATGAACAAGTTTATAGAAAGAGATGTGAAGCTGGTACAGCTATGACAATAACTTAATTCACGAGAGACATCTTCAAAATTGTATAATTTTTAATTAGAAGAAAAAACATATAACTAAACCTTTCCAAAGGGTGTATTCACACATAGAGCTAATGTTATATTGAACATTATTGTCTACATACTCTGTTTGGTATCTTTATTTTTTATATCAAGTCTGTCGCTCAGAGAGAAGCTATATTACATTTCGGTTGTTATAGCGAGTGCAGGTTATTATCATTATATTCGGTTGTATAACGTTTATCAATAGGAAAACTTCAGATATTTGACCAGGAACCTTTACAAAGTTCGAACATTACAAATCGTTTAACTTCAGAGGATTCTCATCGGACATTAGTATTTTTACGAAAACATTACCTAACGTCATCGGTGAAACTCGACCTATAATCGGCGTGTGATCAGCGAGAACTACAGAGCTGGCTAGCTCCCTATTAAGTGAATGTACGTATATCAACTCGTAATCAACTCGGTCATCGTGAACCATCGATAAGATATCAAAGAAGTTCCAACAAGAAAGAAAACTTTATATTGCTTGTAAGTTTGTGGAACTTTTGTTTATAAATCATTGTTTGTAATAACTATTTGTAATAACCGTTGTTGTAAATTGTATTGTTGTGTGTATATAAAAACTTATTTATGTTAAAATATAAAACTGTGTGTATCAATCTTGTTGGCAAATAACATAAACTGACTATATATCGGCATATATTTAAATGCTAAATTCAAAGTACATTTTTACGACTAAATTTAAATTATCAGTTAACTCAATTTCAGACCAGTTGAAATTCTAATAAATACCAAAACATGCATACAATAGTTCTTAATATTAATATTAACTGTGTTAGTGTTTAGGTAGTTTTAATATCCCAATTGACTATACTACTTACGTAGTTTTTGATGGTATATTATATATGATTTTCAAATTGCTTATTGGATATTTTACTACATAACTTTCATATTTGTTTTTATAACCTGACACATAGGCTAAACTGTCAGGTCAAACCCAAAGGTTTAAGAATAGACTTCCCAAATTTAGAAGTGGTAGTCATAGGAAGAGAAACCAGTAAACAGTGCCCACCGCCTATATGGCTACTCTAAACAAATAGCGGAAATAACTTCCACTGTTATAACGCTCTCACAAATGAAAGTGCCATATGCCAACTTTAAACGTGTACCTTTCTTCTGTATCCCAACACACTAGCCATTGTATATGCTAGTCTCGGTCCGTATAGCCATTAATATCGGTAAAAAGACAACTTGTCTTTTGAACAGTTATCATTGTGAATAAGTGTTAGTTGTCATTCTTTAAAAATCTAAGATTTAAAAAAATCGGAAAAGTAAATATCCTTCTAATACCCGGATCATAATTAAAATATATAAATCAGTACACAAGGTTGTGATTATACAAGCAAACGTTTTAGACAACAAAAGTTGAGCCTCATGTGGTCACAATAAAAAAATATGTAATCTTTTATTTGAGGGTGAATGTGCATACTGTGAAACATAACACTCGAAAAAAAAAAATGCTAGCACAATAGTTCAACCAAAAACAGAAAAGTACCGTTTCGCTTCATCTTCAACGATATTCATATATTATCTTATTAAGCTCACAACAATAGTAATACCTTGGACTTTACAGTTTCGTAAGAAAAGCACATTATTTCTCCCATCAACTACGCTGAAAATGTCTTAACAAATGTCATTTCAATTCAGCTCATAATTACAATAATATTTAGCCAATACTTTGGAAGATTAAGTTTTTCATTTCGAAATATTTATGCTTTACGATCAGGAATTCTATTAACATCCTTAATCCGTATTGAATTAACTCTCCTGCTCAGAATTTCTAGCACAGTGGTAGTAAATAGAATATCAAAGGAGGACATCAAGCGTGGGATCAAGAAGAAGACAGGGACTAATACCATTATTCTCAAACAGCTCTAGAAGCCAAGTTGTCACAGGGACTATTTTCAATCAAGTACAGGAACCAGAAAAAAAAGGAGATCTCTATATGCTAAAACAAGGGCAGAGGTTAAGAACGACACAAGGACTAATACATTATCTTCAATGAAACGTAAGCGAACCAAAAACAAAAAAAACGTACCTCTATTCCCTACCAAATGCTAGAACCAAGAATGAGGAAAGATGATATCGATATTCTCCAACCCAAGGAATTCAGTAAGCCACAAAGACATACACGTTCGTTCTTAACCAAGTGTAGGAAACAGAAAGAAGTATGGAAGGGATTTTCATTTTCAATCAAGTATCTTCTTCTTCTTCATCCGACCTTAATCCCATCTAATTTTTGGGTCAGCCACTGGGGTATTTTGTATTAACCAAGAAGTTTTATACTCTGGTTTGACCCTGCCAGCAAAAGGCGAGCATGTTTAGTAATGGGGATTCGAACCCGCGACCCGTAGATTGCAAGTCGAGTGCACTAACAATCAGGCCATGCCAGGCCATATTTTCAACCAACTGTAGGTACCAACAAATAGACTTCTATTCTCAAACAAAAGTGGGGTTTAAGAAATAGATAGGAACTAGCACCTATATTCTCAACCAAGATTGACAACTAGGAAAGAGACAGAAACTAACACCTATATTCTCAACCAGGAATGAGAACCAAGAAAGAGACAGAAACTAGCACCTATATTCTCAACCAAGAATGAGAACCAAGTAAGAGACAGAAACTAGCACCTATATTCTCAACCAAGAATGAGAACCAAGTAAGAGACAGAAACTAGCACCTATATTCTCAACCAAGATTGACAACTAAGAAAGAGACAGAAACTAACACCTATATTCTCAACCAGGAATGAGAACCAAGAAAGAGACAGAAACTAGCACCTATATTCTCAACCAAGAATCAGAACCATGAAAAGAAGAGATGACATATCTATATTCTCAATTTTAAGAACTTATGATGAAAGCGAAGAATAATATGTTATTATATGTCAACCACACGATATCCAGTGCAGACGAGGTCTTTTGCCTAATATCAGGGCTCATCAAGCTGGCTGGTTGGGATGTGACAGACAAAGTTGTGATTGAGGTGCTATTTATATCATCAAATTACACGAATAACAATTTTAGGAATCAAGTAAGTCAAATAGATTCTCAGTTAAGAGTAGGAAACAGAAAAGGGAAGAGAATAGTAAATGTCTATTTTCTTATCAAGTGTAGAAACCAAAAAGGAAATAGGAATTAGCACATATAACTTCAACCAAGTATAATATGATTTAGTTTGAATAATATACGCGCAAAGCCATGCAAATGCTATCTGTGCTTGCCTTTCTAATTTTGAAATGATAGACTAGAGGGAAATCAACTAGTCAATAAACACAGCCATCAACTCTTGAGCTACTCTGGTTGAAAAGTGGGATTTGACCGTTACTCTTATACTGCATCTACGACCCCAAAGTATGGCGCACGATTTTTTGTGACACCGAGAAACGAACCATAGACCTTTGAATCCATAGCCAGACACGCTAATCACAAGACCACGCCCAGTCTCCACGTACAGAAAGAAAGAGACAGAGACTAGCATTTTTATTGTTAACCGTGAGTAGGGTTGAAGAAAGGGGTAGGGACTCACATGTCCGTTCTCTGTCTTCCACCTCAATGTGTCTCCGAAAATGGCGAGGCACGGGCTGGTGGTTAAGGAGATTGATTCGCAACCTGCGGTCGTAGCATCGAAATTTGCCGCCAAACATGCTAACCCTTTCAGTCGTGGAGGGCTATAATGTGACGTTTAATTCCACTATTCGTTGGTAAAGAGTAACCTAAGAATAGGCAGTGAGTGGGTTGACTAGATTGCCTTTCATCTAGTCTATCACTTGAAAATTCGAAACGGCTAGCGTCCCCTGAATAGCTTTGCGCGAAATTCAACTAACAAAGAAGATCGTCTAAACAAACATTTTACATTGTAGCTAGGATAAATGAAATGGAGATTATATACACGACACATCTGTTTCCCGAGTTCATGCACGCCAAGGTATTGATCTGTTGAGGTTAATCTGGTGGATAATATAATCCCCCCAGAAAAAAACAATAATAACGTGAAAACAGAGGCGGTTGGTCGCAATCACATCGTACAGGTGTAAAATGTCAACAGTTCTTGTTAATGTAGGTAGTGGCGGATATATTAAACCAAATAAACTGTAAAGACTTTAGATGGAATGGTGAAGTTTTATTTGATATATTGAACTCACGAATATCCTACTTATTAAGTACTTTTTTAAAAGGTAAATATTAAAAGTATTGTTCCTTAAGTCATATTAAGAAGAAAAAAAAAACAAGAGCGGCAAATCAGATTTTATGAAATGCTTTTAATTCTCTTCATTCAAACTGAAATGACCTTTGATACATTAAAGTTGTAGAATGAGCTTCGATTCTGTGCGCATGTCCCAATAATTACTAAACACATGCATGCGTTGAGCTCGCAGGGTTTCAGCAGCAAGTATGAAGGCCTATAATGCTAAAAATCTGGTTTCGATACCTGTGGTAGACACAGCATACTTAGCCCATTGTTTTACTATACGCTTAACAACAAGCAAAACAAACTATGCGTTTAATTTGATTTCAGTTTCAAGTTCGAATAAAAATTCAATGAATGACAAGGACAGCATTAAATGTTTTATAAAAAACGTCGACTGATTAAAGACATTAAAAACGTTGTCATCCTGAAGGGAATAGAAACATCAATATACACGTTTAAAGAGGTTTGAACACGGGTTTCTTTCAAATCACGTGACGATCGAAATAAAGTGTTCCTAGGGCATGATGTCATAAAACGACAGCCCAACTTGCAATAAACTCAAGACCGTAATAAAAACTACTTCACCTGTCCTGCTCAGCAGGTGTTCCACTTGAACATTATATCATATCGCATTTTCATTTTATTTAGAAGGCTTATTCGAAGACGTCATGTTGTGGGTTTGTTGTTGATAATGTGAATAGCTGTGAAGAGTACTTGTTGTTGATAATATGAATCGTTGTGAAGGATACTTGTTGTTGCTAATGTGAATGGCCGTGACGACCATTTGTTGTCGCTGATGTGAATCGTTGTGAAGGATACTTGTTGTTTTGCTAATGTGAATCCTATGACGAACATTTGATGTTGTTAATGTGAATGGCTGTGACGGATATTTCTTGTTGATAATGTGAATGGTTGTGACGACTATTTTCTGTTGCTAATGTGAGTCGCTCTGACGGATACTTGTTGTTGCTAATGTGAATCACTGTGACGGATATTTGTTGTTGCTAATGTGAGTCGCTGTGACGGATACTTGTTGTTGCTAATGTGAATCACTGTAACGGATATTTGTTGTTGCTAATGTGAGTCGCTTTGACGGATATTTGTTGTTGAAAATGTGAATGGTTGTGACGACTATTTTCTGTTGCTAATGTGAGTCGCTGTGACGGATACTTGTTGTTGCTAATGTGAATCACTGTGACGGATATTTGTTGTTGCTAAAGTGACACATCGGTATGTCTGCGGACTTACAACGCTAGAAACCAGGTTTCGATACCGTGGTGGGCAGATAGTCCATTGTGCTTAATATTAAACAAAAACAATCATTACAACCTGTAGTGCGTACTAGTAAATAAAACAATACACCACATATAGAGAAAAATATATGTTTCTGTGAGAGGGAGAAACATCTATAAATATCATGATATTACTTATCTCTATATATTCCTTTTGGAACTAAACAGACGATAAAAAACAAAAACAATATAAAACTAGGGACCAAGTTCTAGCAACATATTTCAAGAACCTTTAAAAAATGTTTTGCAATTTTAGAGAAATTCTACAAAATACTCCATTATCTAATGAGGTTCCTTAAAGTATTTTTCGTTAAACAAAGGCAACTTTTAAACGTTCCAGAAAACGTATTACTTATACTTTTACAGCAGTTTTAGGACTTGTTTAGAATGGAATAATAAATATGTTACTGTGTGGTATGTTTATATCATAAACTATACTTTCCTATAATTTTAAATTATATATTCATCTTTTTCTGAATTTTCAAACTTTTCTATGGTTTTAGTTTGAACTTGCAAGTCTGTTACTGATATTAGGTAAAAATTATACCAGAGTTTATCACTTCTATAGTTATTGATAGAGCTATAATTACTCCAGAGTTTGTCGCTTCTATAGTTATTGATAGAGCTATAATTACTCCAGAGTTTGTCGCTTCTATAGTTATTGATAGAGCTATAATTACTCCAGTATTTGTCGCTTCTATAGTTGTTGATAGAATTATAATTACTCCAGAGTTTGTCGCTTCTATAGTTATTGATAGAGCTATAATTACTCCAGAGTTTGTCGCTTCTATAGTTGTTGATAGAATTATAATTAGTTCAGAGTTTGTCCCTTCTATAGTTGTTGATAGAGCTATAATTCGTTCAAAGCTTGTCACTTCTATAGTTGTTGATAGAGCTATAATTACTCCAGAGTTTGTCGCCTCTATAGTTGTTGATAAAATTATAATTACTCCAGAGTTTGTCGCTTCTATAGTTGTTAATAGAGCTATAATTACTCCAGAGTTTGTCGCTTCTATAGTTATTGATTGAACTATAATTACTCCAGAGTTTGTCGCTTCTATAGTTGTCGATAGAGCTATAACTACTGCAGAGTTTGTCACTTCTATAGTTGTTGAGAGACCTATAATTACTCCAGAGTTTGTCGCTTCTATAGTTGTCGAGAGAATTATAATTACTCCAGAGTTTGTCGCTTCTATAGTTATTGATAGAGCTATAATTACTCCAGAGTTTGTCGCTTCTATAGTTGTTGATAGAATTATAATTACTCCAGAGTTTGTCGCTTCTATAGTTATTGATAGAACTATAATTACTCCAGAGTTTGTCACTTCTATAGTTGTCGAGAGACCTATAATTACTCCAGAGTTTGTCACTTCTATAGTTGTCGAGAGAACTATAATTACTCTAGAGTTTGTCGCTTCTATAGTTATTGATAGAGCTATAATTACTCCAGTACACTAGATAATACCACCCACCATCAACTCTTGAGTCACTCTTTTATCACATTATAAGTCTCCTCATTGTGAGGAATTAGAACTTACGACCCATAGATTGCGAGTTGAGCGCCCTAGCCAACAGGCTATGCCTCCTGATATAACTTGAAACATTTTTATTCTTAGTTAATGTTAACTATATATTTTACTAATTCTAAATTTTAATTTCATCCCTTGATTTAAAGGACTGTAAAAATTACGCCACAGTGATATTTTGAGCTGAATATCATTATTACAGGGTAATAATAGCATTGAATTTGAAATCAAACTTTTGGAAATAGACAATCAAAACATGAGTTATAACAAGCACGAAATTAGCTTCGACGTTTTAGTGTGGGGCTAAAACAACATATCCTGGCGACAAAGCCTATTTTTGATTTATGAATGATGTGCTATTTTCAAGTACCCTTGTGTTGAATTAGTCGTTATTTATAAGTTAATAACCGCACCCTCTAGGGGTATCCCATCTACATGTTCAAACTGTTTTCCGTCTGCTTTAACGTATAATTTCCCCAACCGTGCACTAAATGATTATTTACGTCGACTGTGCTGTAATAAATTATTTAGAAAGTGAATAGCCATTATTCAGACCATTTAAGATTTTCTTTCGTGCGCTTTGAAGTCCGAATGCAATTGCAAACGCACGTGCCCATTTTAATTCATTTTATATGAAAGTATTACCGTGTTAAATGCACGTAATACAAATTGCTACTGCTAGATGTTCATGAAACTTGTGTAAGTGAAACAGATCCATTAATGGTTTTAGTTTTGGTTACGGTCCGTGTTCCAAAGCACCGTAAACACTAAAACGGGATAACACGTTTTCTAGATTAGTCAGATATTTTCTAAAGTTATCTTTTTCTTTTTGTTAGTAAGTTTCATGGCTAAAATTTCAATACAGTCTGTGTAAGAATACTACCCATTATATGAAATATGCCCGTATGGTGATTGATACGAGTGTGTTTATTTGTTTTGGCACAAGGCTACGCAATAATTTACCTATGCTATGTCCACCTCGGTGAATCAAGCCGCCCG
Source organism: Limulus polyphemus (assembly GCF_000517525.1). NCBI lineage: Eukaryota > Metazoa > Arthropoda > Merostomata > Xiphosura > Limulidae > Limulus > Limulus polyphemus. Next base: position 1,209,638 of record NW_013665655.1, on the reverse strand, counting down.
TTTTATACCTTTGTAAGTCCGTAAACATACTACTGATCCACCAGGGGACTTGATAGAAATGAAAGTTTTCTTTCATCTTGGAAGCATCTCAGTTGTTCTTCTTCTTAGAACGGTTGGCTAAAACGGGACCAGGTGTGCCTAGTCGTTAGCGTACCGCGTACCCGGCTGGGAATCCGTGAATTCGCGGTCGCGTCCTGTTTCCCCAAAAAAGTCGCTCTGCGCTCGGAGTCTGTGGGTGAGCTAAGAGAGTGGCGTTCAAATTCCACTATACGGTCAGATAACAGTAGCCCCAGAATACTGTCGACTTTCTGCCTTCCCTCTAGTTTGTCAGTTCATATGCGAAGATTTTGGAACTAATATCTAAAACTGTTTTTTGATTTTTACTTTCTTTTATAAGTAGTGTGAAAGCAAAAAAAGAACAATACTGATTGGTTCCAAATGTATTTCCTACTTATGACGTTTGTTAAATCACTATGTTGGGGGCTTGCACTTTTTTTTAAAACTAGGCCTAAGCGGCAGTATATTTTTAAAATTTTGTCTAATGTTGTAGGTTTATGCTCATATTCAAACACAAAACGTTGGTACGAGATTAACATTTTTCATGAAAGTGTTTCTCAACTAAGGAGAACATTTAAGAATAATAATCGACAGTAATCATCATTACCTTATGGATATATAGACAGTAATCATCATTACCTTATGGATATATAGACAGTAATCATCATTACCTTATGGATATATAGACAGTAATCATCATTACCTTATGGATATATAGACAGTAATCATCATTACCTTATGGATATATAGAACAATTTTACCACAAAATGAAGTACAGGTTCACTTAACGATGGCATAAAAATTTATGTAATTAGATCAAAAATCGAAATTTATTAATTTAAAACCTTAGTCCCCACCAACATAATTTCAAAATTGATAGATCATTATTCACAAACCATAGAAAACACTACGAAATACATTTAAACTTGCTTTTGTGTGTGTAAAAACCTAGTATAACAATATTTAAAACGACAAATAAATTCGCTGTTTGTTAACATTAATTTTCGAATACTTGTTTAATGATTCAAACGCGTGTTATGTATTGATAATGACTGAAATCTCGGTGTACCTTTTCAGTTATATTCTAATTTATCCTAGCCTTTTAATCAACGTTGTTTGAGTTGTTCAACTTATTTACTGACTGTACTTCCAAACGTTCTTTATTTCAGTAAGTTAATTTTCTTTACTGACAAATAGATAGTGTTCTTTGTAGGTGGAGACAGCAGGCAAGATATCAGACAGCAGTAAATAAAAAAATATTCCGGAGTACTACATATTTGTTTCGTTTTGTTTTTTTACATATAATTAATAGGTTAACGGTGGAAGGGAAATAAATATGTACATTATAATATACAAAGCTATGCAATGGAAGATGTATATACTTGTATAATAATACTTAGAAAAAAATATATACATACAACGTATAGTAATCAAGATAAAACTGTAAGTAGCTTTCCTAATAATCCCTCCTGTTCACTCTAGCATTATATAGTATTATGGATGAAAGATATCTAAAGATATAAGAAGTGGAGCTGATATGGACTGTACCCTCCAATCATGTCAAGTTCAAACGGATTAGAAGACGTAGAAAAACCTTTTAATTGGCTGCCAGTTTGTTATCAGTGACTATATCAGCAGACCGAGAGAAGGTTTTGTTTCAGGCTTGTTATTGACAATAAACTACCTTACTTGAGTGGATCGAGAGACCTTATTGTGAAATTCTTGAAGCTGGTTGATAGGAGGTTATTGTCAAGTGCTTTTTTTCACCAGCTGCAATAACGTAAAACAACATAGTTAAACATGCTACACAACACTGACACTTAATGTAAAACAATATAACTAAATATACTACACAACTCTGACACTTATTGTAAAACAATATAACTAAATATACTACACAACTCTGA
>NW_013665655.1:1184106-1206674 GCF_000517525.1 Limulus polyphemus | reverse complement strand
CACTTAATGTAAAACAACAGAACTAAACATGCTAAACGACTCTGACACTTAATGTAAAACAACATAACTAAATATGCTACATAACTCTGACACTTAATGTAAAACAACATAACTAAACATTGTACAAAACTCTGACACTTAATGTAAAACAACAGAACTAAACATGCTAAACGACTCTGATACTTACTGTAAAACAACATAACTAACACTGCTACAAAACTCTGACACTTAATATAAAACAACATAACTAAACATGGTACAAAACTCTGACACTTAACGCTGGCGGTATTCAAGAGTAATTTGTATGCAGGTCGACTAAAGACATTTTGAGTTATTATTCGGACATAATTACATTGATACCTTAAACACAGTTATACATCTACGTCAGGTAGAGAGCTAGACACTTGAACTGACTCAGAAACAAAAATAAAGAATGGGAAGATAGCTAATTAGCAGGTTTGTAATTATAAAGAACATTTGTCAAGATAAATAAAAGTTGCCGAAACGAGACATACAGAAGCCAAAATGTAGCATACAAATATCTAACGTTTTATTTCATTCTTTATTTATACGATAATTGATGCCTTTTATCTAGTTTGTTGTAACAAAGAACATTACCTCTAGGGCAGGAGCAGTCAAAGTATTCCCTATAATTTTGTTGAACAAGTGGGTTAATTTTCTTAAAAACTTTACAAAAAGAGCCGTTTAGTTATCTGTTCATAACCCTTTACCGTGTTGCCGTATTTTGTTCTCTGCTTTTATCGAAACATTACTTAAAACGATAAAATTAATGGATCGTTGTAATTATATGCAGGATGACATAGTTTCTTAACTGATTGTTTTGATATGTGGATAAAATATATTCAATCACGATATTCTAAAGAAGGAAAACACCAGCATTAAGGTACGGATATGATTAAATATTTAGCAGTAATCTTCAACCTTTTATGATAACCTTTTTAGACAGGTGTCTCGAAATATTCCCGTCTATAGAAGATAGTTACGAAAATAAATGAAAATATTTTTACCTTTTCAAACGCTTCCGTCTCCTGCCTAATGGTAATTAAGCCTAGTAAGCGAGAACATTGATTATTGGCCAGTTTTTCTACCTGCTTGTTTGAATTATTGGGTAACACTAGGTGGCGCTATAGAATATAAAGCTGTTCATTACATGAGTTAATTAAAAGTAAATCCTGAGGCCCAAGAGATATTTTAAAAACTTTGATTTAAAGCATAAGTATTTAGTATCCGTCATGGTAAACAAATTATTGCAACCTGTTTGATAAATATTAATGAATTTGAACACATAACTTAAATAACTTTATCACTGCATCTTTTTCATCGGTTTTGTTCAATCGCTTTTTTTATATAAAGCAGTGAGAAAATTCAGAAGAAAGTCATTCATACTTTAGATATATAGATAAATCTCCTTAAGTGAATAGTTTTATCTTTGGGCAGGCATATCCCAGTGATTATAGTGGTTTAGAATGTGAATCCGAGGATTCGGGGTTCAGGGTCCGTTGTTACAACTATTTGATGCACACAAAAATGATAGTCAAATCCCACTATTCAATCAAACAAAAGTAGTCCAAGAGTTGGCGGTGGATACTGTTGGCTAGCTGCCGTTACTTTAGTCTAACATTTCAAAAATAGGGACGGCTATACTTTGTGTAGGACTGTGCGAACTTTCTGAAACAAACGTTTAAGCTCTTGAAGTAACAAGTTCCTAGTTCTTTGTCAAGTATACAGAATATTATTGGAGACTGCCGTTAAATCTTCTCACAACTAAAAGCAGCATAACATTTAAATGCTTTTTAAGATTTTATCGTGTACTTATTACAAATTTTCTCTTTTGCGTTAGCAGCAGAATACTTTAGGCAGCGGAATTGAGATTGCGACCTTTAATTGCCTTTGTAACACATAAGTTTGAAATACTTTTTGTGTCATCAAACAAATAGAGACGAAAACACACATTTATTCGCAAAGGAAAAAGCAGTTTTATCTAAGTCACAAATTCCTGACCAATAAGTAAAGGAAGTTAATAATAAAATCACCAGCAGATGGAGCCAGAACGTTATATTTCTTTATGTTTACTGAAGAGTAACCCCTACTATTTTCCCTTCTACCTGCGTGATATGATACGGGTAAATCTAATTCTAAGTATGAAGAACATGTAATTTTATCTACTGTTGTGTCTTTACACAATTAAAGACTATGTGACTACTAGTCACGAGTGTGTCTTTCAAAGTGGGCCCTTTGACCTGTTACTAATGAAGTTTTCGAATCGCAGGTCAGTGATCTGGTAGCTTTTGCTAACCCCAGATGCTTTGCAATGACTGATCTAACTAAGGTTATTAGTGCCAGAAAGAGATGAATATAATGTAGATTCATCACGTGATGTTTAGTGATCAAACATGATGGTCTCAACTTTAAAATGACCAGGTGTGAGACTGAAGAAAGCCACAACAGGAGGAAACAAAATCTTATGCTGTCTAAGGAGAGAAGAAATAAGAAAATGTTAATGTGGGCATTAGATAAAGAATTGACTCTAATTATATTATCTCCGGGTAACGCACGATTTGATAATATATGACAACCAGTTAACTGTAGTTAAAACTATGCATTTGTCTGTCTGACCTTTCCTTTGGAATGTCTTTTTATCTAATGTGGTGGCTGTATGAAGAAACAAATGTTCTAACAAAGCGCAAATTAAGTAAAAATAACATACGCCTGCGAATTTAAACTTCATAAAAGTTGTTTCGGTTTTAATAACGGATTTTTCATAATTCAGCTACGCAAATTTCGAAAATGATATTCATTTTTTTTACTATCACGTAAGGATGTTTTACAAATCGAGAAGATAAAAAAATCTCTTACTTAGATCAAATTATTATTTCGTTTACCACAATGAACATTTTTTTATTATTATGTTTGTTAACAAAAATACAAATAAACTGAAGAAAAGGCAAGAACATCGATATCAAACGAATATGCATCCTCATTCATCCTGATTTTTTGTGTGAAATCTACGTTTTTTAGTCTCAAAATTACGTGCTGTGATATTTCTTTTATGTATTGCATTATAACGTTTTGTGAAAAATCTGTACGTGATGGACATAAATGGATATCATTTTCGGATTCAATGTACAGGAATTACATGTAGAAATTTCAAGACAATAAAACCATCCCAGGCCTGTGTAATACAGAGATCCCGCATAAATTGTCCTTAACAATTTATACCTTATTCAACGGCACGATCGGATTAAGTGTTGATTAAGCTGCGATTTCTATCAAGATAGGTCTGAAGAATCTTTCGAAATGTTTCTGTGGTGTACACTTTCCAGGAGTTGACAAGTCAAAAGGTACCACCATATCGAGACAACTATTTATATTTGTTTGTTCTCATAGAAAAAATATGCTTTTAAGGTGTTCAAGTTCGCTGTCTTTCCTGGTGTACACTTCTAATAAGTTAAAATGTATTTAATCCTCAAAGCATTTGTCTTAAAGCAAGTAGTAATAGTGGTTTTAATACGTTATAGGGTGATATATTAGTTTATTTGGAAATGTAATATCGCTATAGAAAGAATATGTTTGTGGTAGTTTTTAAATGAATTATTTTTACGTTTTTTTTCCTTCAGTGAATAAATAATTACACTGTAATAGATTTGATATCATGCAGATACGCCCCCAGTGGTGGAGTTATACCGCTAGAAACCGGGTTTCGATACCCGTGGTTGGCAGAGCACAGATTGCCCTTTGTGTAGTTTTGTGCTTAATAACCAACAACAACACGCAGATACCGTATTTGCATATGTATAAGACGATACTTTCTACTCTTAAAACAATGCCTAATTTTAACCTCTCGTCTTAAACACAGGTTCAAAGGTAGAGTTCCAGTAAGAATTTTCTAGTTAATAGCATATTTAACCAAAAGTACGTTATTCCTTTTACTTTTGTTTGCTATTTGATTAAGTGCGTTGATATCGTGCCGCCTACTGTGTTACAATAACTTATTTGTGATTGTATCATTTTTCTCAATTCTTCATAACTAGAAGTTATTTATCTCACCTGCTAGTTACAATTAATCAAGACATTTCTTATTTGAAATGTATTGATCTCTTCCATCATATTAAAATATTGCTAATTTTATATAAAAAAAGTTAGTTTCTGTAACGTACACTAATTTTGTAAACTGTTTTTATAGTAGATCACTATATCTTAAGGTTTAGTATTTTTAGTAAAGGAGTGTAACTGTGATGAAAACTTTGTAAAGTTGTTTATTACATGTTTGTGACTTAAGTTACGCCGCATTGAGCTGTCCGTAGCATTCAAAGAGTATAAAAACCACAGTCGTGGTTGCATTGATTAACGTAGAGTGCAGGTTGGCACAGTTTAGAAAGAACTTTTATGAATTTCTTTACAAAAATAACATCCTAGACTTGCTTAACAATATAGGTCGTCCTATATACCAAACCTTAAAGAAATACATTTAATTTGCTCTAAAAATCAAGAGTTGTCTTACACAGGCAAATACGATATTCGCGCAAAGTTATACATGGGCTGTCTGTGCCAGCCGTCTTTGATTTTGAACTGATAGACATGAGGGAAAGCAACTAGTCAACACTATCCACCGCCAACTCTTGGGCTATTCTAATCGAATAGTGGGATTTCATTGCCACTCTTATCACGCACCTGTGGCCCCAAAGGTGGAGCGCCATTTTTTTTTAGTTTCCGTGGTCTGCAAGTGTGTGTGTATGAGAACTAAGAATGTTGAAATGTAGAACATAGAAATTTGGCACATGCCTTAATATCATGAATCTCGTATAAAATAGGAAGTGATTGATCACAATAAAAAGTTACACCATTCTTTACATTGCATTTATTTAAAGTTTTTTGTTTCTTTCATAATGAGTATTTTCCGCTGCTTGATGATCATTTGAATTATAGGCAACATTTAGCTTTAGGACTAATGTTTTTATATTATGTTTCTCTGAGAGAACGTTTACCAATTAACTCTCCTCAGCAATATATGGATCATTTCAAAGCGAAAGAAAATTTTAAAAGTTCTCAAAAGTGTTTTAAATATATGTAAACAACACCCTAAAAATATCACAGAAGATAAAAAAACTTATACAAAACCAGTTTCCTTGTTATTCCCAGCAATTTCCAACAAAGGAATTACAAATATTTCTTAGAAACAATAGGACAGTTTAGAAATGTTTTGCATTGCTGTTATTTAGTTTAAACGCCTTATAAATCAGATACGATGTTTCTCTGCATTTTTCCTTCTTAAACTTTTCTTTCTTTCTGTATAAACATTCTATAGACAGGCTTATTTTTCTTATACTGGACTGAAAAATTCTAGTGACAAACCCGATATTTTTCAATATTAACGCGGTCTCATCTTGAATTTGATGGTTAGAAACTTACCGAAAAAAATTAGATTACATGGTGGTTATTAAGTGTCTGTCGTTCAGTCATGTGAAAGAAAATCTTTTATGAAATTTACGTTCCACCGGCAGCTACATTACATGGTTTTGCTTCCCCGTTTCACGGCTATTGTTGTTAGCACACGTGTAATCGGCACTCTTGTACGATACATGTGTTACTATGGTGAAAAGAGGGATGCCGTTTAAAATACAACAATGCTTATAGCCGCTATGCTTATTACCCTGAGGGTTCTCGTTACAAGAGTATTGATAGCGGGTGAAAGATATAGGTAGATAGGGTGAGCATGGAATGTGGTACAATGAAATAACACCAGGGGGTTTCATTCCGGTGAAAACTGTAAAAATGGACGAACACATGCGAGTTCCATGAACCGGAAGCAGATGGCTGAGCGATACCATTGTGCGATCCAATTGTGTGTTTTTGATGTATGATCATCATGGCGATACCTTATAATAGAGTTTTTCTTAGCTTTTCACACTGTACCGAAAGAGAGAACACAAAAGATGACACATGTATCACACCTTGTCGTACATGACGCTACTGTTCTTTTCCTTCTTGGCGGAACACTAGCTGTGAACGCCATGAAATTTCAGCGTCATTCCCTACGTCGTTCTGTCTAGATATTGGCCACGTTCGCCTGTCCATCTGTTTGAGTTTCTTTTGTTGTAAACCGTCTCAAAGTTACCTTACAGAACCAAACCAAGAATTAAACAAAGCAAAAGAACCGATTATCAATACGAAGTGATATAAGAAAACTGTTTTGGGAAGAATTTCAAGCCAACTATTTATTTATAAAATATCCCCCCTCCCGGTGGCTCATCGGTAAGTCTGCGGCTTTATAATGCTAAAACTCAGGGTTCGATATCCACGATTGGCAGATAACAGATAACCTATTGAGTAGCTTTGAGCTTAATAACTAATAAACAATAAAATTTATAAAATAAAAAATGATTAAAAGCTATTAACAGCTATTCATTTCGGGGTCTTTAAACAATTTAATGTTTTTGAAGTATCCATAGTGTGCAGGTTGTTTGAAATGCTTGTAGAAATGGACAAAAAGTGATAAGAAAAGACAGTAATTTTAAAAGGTATTTACAATCACGTTTAACACTCCACGGTACTTTAATTTGGAGTTTATGTTTCAGATTACAAGATTCACGTGGATTACCTGATCATTTCATGTCGGAAGGACACGTCGTATTAAAAAAAAAACATCCCTTTGACAAAAGGATCTTCTCTGTCAAAATATAGGTCATTATAAATCCAGTAGACATGGTAAACTGGAAGATAAAGGGAATCAAGAGGAGAAAATATTACATTTTTTCTTTTGTTCAGTTCAAGTCTACGTATGAAGACTAAATAGTTTAATTAGCTCACGTGTGCCTTCTGGTTACTCAGAATGTATCACTATTCTGTCGTGAAGGTATGTTTTTTCTTTACTGAGGAGAGCTCATTTATATCTTTTGTTAAATGTTCTTCAAGGTAAAGTGGAGGGAGAGTAACTGATCTTGAAGACTAAAGGTCTTGTGGAAAAACCATATAGAATTAAACAGAGGACCAAAATAGACAAACGTAGGGCACATTCAATAAAATACTTCATACTAATAAACGAACACAACCTCTGAAAAATACGCCCTGAATGAGACCGGTCTTCCTGTTTGTTTGTTTTTATATTGAATCTGATAAAGTAATCTAACTTTTAGCGTAGGACTTTTTCTGGTAGTAAGTGAGAAAAACCAGAAGTTAATGAGTTCTGGGACTTCTTAAGACTTGGCCGCAGATGAAAAATCATTGAAAATTGTTGCACTCACACGCTGTTAAGATATCGGTTGACAAACAACACAAACAGCCAATCATGTGAATATTCTGCTGTAGCTCTACAATGATTGGAAATAGGGTCTATAAACTATATGTACTTCCGCAGGGTTTTCGAAAGTGTCCTGTTTCAAGAGTAAATAAAACCAAAATTAAGAGTAATAAATATTTTTATTTCTTGCTTTTGAAGTTCATATATCATGCCTACAGAATGCATAATTCTTCTCGTGATTCATGACATGCCACGTTTTACTGACGTCACTACAGTACAAATTTCAACGTTAAACATCCTTTATGTGACGTCATTTTAATGTCTACTGACTAACTGACAGACAACACACTACTGTATAGTGGTGCAAGTGGTTAAAACAGATGACTCCTCCAGGCGACCTTCGACCCCTTTTTCGGGGAAATTACGAAAAAAACAAACAAAAAATACGTGAATGTCAGTTGAAAGTTATGGACGTTATTTGTAGAAATATATCGTTTGTACAAGTTACGATGAATGATTTTCAAAGCATTTGTAGAAATATGTATTCTCTCAAGTTCAGACACATTTTTGGAATTAGAATAAGCAATGAAAACAGAGAAATTCGTACAGTAGGATAATATTATATATAGAGGGAAATAAGGAGATACTAATACCGAAAATATAATATATCTGAATGTTAGCTCAAGGAGCGATAGAATAGTATGAATGTGTTTATTATAAGACATTTATGACACGAGAATATTGGAGCCAGCGTGTTTCGGTAGGCCACCCACCGGGAAGGGTGGTTTCTTTAGAGCATTACTACACATAATAACAGTCTTTACTTCGCGGCTCTGTGACCGCGGAGCTGAGCAAGGTTGATATTAACGCGGTTCTGGTCCGTCGCTGACCTGTCGTTTGGGTTGTAGACGTTTCGCCTGTAGGCTGTGATTATTGGTTATGTTTTATGTTACACTCGACAGAGATAGTACACACCTTGTCTATTGGACTAGGCGTAAGTAATAGTAGTATTGTGACTTAGCTCTGCTGTGGTTGGCTTCATCTCTGCAGGAGACATCGACAGCTTTTTGTTTATAATTTGAGTTTTGTTCACTGTTTATAGTTTTCTCGCTAATCGCTCTCTGGCGTTCTTGGAATTTTTTAACATTTATATTATGACGGGTTAAACTAATGTCTAAGTGATTGACTAGGTTCAAGTTTCTTTTTGTCTTTTTCCGAGGGCAGTAGTTACGTGAATTTTATGTTTTTTTTTTTGTATTCTCTGGAACACCAGCTTGAGAAAACCAACTCTATTTTTCATACATAACATTATAGGCCTGTACTTCCTGTATGTCAGTGTTGAGTAGAGACATTTTCTAAATACTTTCTCCTATATCATTTCTAATTCATTTCAGTCAACTGTCATTATAAGTAGTTTTAGTAGTACCTTGTATCTCCTTTAGAACAATCCAGTATAAGTAACAGATGTTCAAAGGGTTATATTTATATTGTCTAACTTGAACAATTGAATTTCATAAACATTATTAGCTTATAAAGTCGCAGTGACATTTGTTTGCAGTAAATAGCTTGTTTGTTTTATACTTTTCGTGCAAAGTTACACAAGAACCATTTGCGTTAGCCATTACCAATATTCAGCTGATAGACTAGAGTGAAAGCAGTTAATCAACAGCACCCACCACCTACTCTTGGACTACTCTTGTCTTTCGGAATAGTAGGATTTGACCGTCACTTTTATGGCTCACCTACGGCTCCAAAGTACAGAGAGAGAGAGAGTCTTGCATCAACGAGACACGAACCACCAACCTTCAAATTCTCAGTCCGAGAACACTAACCCCTAGGCCACACCTACATTCAGCAAACAATCGTTCTTTCTTCCCAGATTTTTGTATTATAAAACCTAAAATCATCTTGTGATCCATTTTATGTTTTACAGATCATATTTTTTTGTATTCTTATATAATGTTCGGCTACTTCGTAAGTATTAAGGTAAATTACAGAACTTATTGCTTTCCTGTCATACAAAACGTATTGTTAACTTCTAGAAACTCTTATCTGTTTTAGAGCTTTGTTTCTGTTTATTTGTTTTTCTTGATTTTATTTCTGAGGTTTTTTCCTGTTCACAAGTTATATAACATTCACGTTTCTAAGGTTATATTTTAGGTTTTCAGGAAGATTTTGCTGTTGCGTATGTGTTATTTCTGTTTGATAATTCTCGTTTCCATTTCAAAAGTTTTATCTTTATTTCAAAAGAATCTTTTTGTTTTATTGCTTTGTTACTAAGCTACATGTATTGATCCTTTAATTAAGACCTTGTTTCTGTTGCCTAAATTTTGTGTCCGTTTTGTTTCCACTCCCATTTCATTTCACGAATCTTTCTTTTCCCATTTCACAGACTTTATTTCCCTATGCTAAGCTTTTGTTTTTTAAGGTTTTTAAGTTTCTCAAACATTATTTTCGTTTTATGTTATATCTGTTTAGCGTGTATTTTTCCTATTTCATGGGTGTTTTTTGGTCTTTTAGACGTTTCATATCTCACACTCAGGAATTATTTCTTTAAATTAGCCTTTATTTCTGTTTCATATGTTTTGTGTCTATTTTTCAAGTTCTGTTTCTGTGTTAAAAGTCTTGTTTTCATTACTTATATGTAATTTCTGTTTCTCGAATCTTATTTTTATTTCATAAGGCTTGTTCTCGTTTCTCAAGTTTTATCTCTGATTCCAGTTTTATAAGTGCATTGCTTTTACTTTATAGGTCTTAGATGTCATGCTCAAGTATTGCTTCTTTTTATACAAGTTATTATTTCCATCCTCAAGTATTGTTTCTGTTTCTAAGATTTTGTATCTTACACCATTTGCGTTTTGATTTCAAGTTTGGTTTACAGCTTACACTCTTTGTTTTCGTTTCCCAATTTTTGTTTGTTTCACGAGATTTTGTTTTCATTTTTTTGATTTAGTCCCCTTTAACAGATTTAGGTTTCGCCCACTGGTGGATCAGCGAAAGTTCTGTGTGCTTATAAAGCTCAAAATCTGGTTTCGATAACCACGTCGGGCAGATCACAGATAGTTCATTGTGTAGCTTTTCGCTTAACAACAAATAACCAAAATATTTAAGTTTCTAAGTTATTATATCTGTTTTAAAAGTCTTGTTTCAGTTTCTCAGGTTTTATTTCTGTGTTCAGGTCTTGTTTCTGTTTCACATGCATGGTTTGTGTTTATTTCTCAGATTTTGTTTCTGTGTTACAGATCTTGTTTCTGTTTCTCATGCATGGTTTGTGTTTATTCTCAGATTTGATTTCTGTGTTACAGGTGTGGTTTCTATCTCTCATGCATGGTTTGTGTTTATTTCTCAGATTTTGTTTCTGTGTTACAGATCTTATTTCTGTTTCACGTGCATGGTTTGTGTTTATTCTCAGATTTGATTTGTGTGTTACAGGTGTGGTTTCTATCTCTCATGCATGGTTTGTGTTTATTTTTGCTGATATTTTTCCTCACAGGTCTTGTTCCTTTTACTCAAGTACAGTCTCTGTTTTATGACCTGTTTCCAATTCCCCGAGTTTCCTAATTTTTTTTATTTTGAGGTATTTGTTTCTACCTACAAATTGTCTTTTCATTCCTAAACTTGTTTCTGTTTTAAATTTATCAAATATTATGGATATTATTTTATTGAGTTTTTAAAATCATTATCACTGATTGATATTATGTTAAATCAATAAAAAAATTATCAACTAACTAGGCCAAGCCTAAAGACATGAAAAGATAAGCATAAAATAATGTTCTCAGATTGTTATGATAGTTTTAGCCTGTAACTCTCTAATTCATTACATTTATGAACTTTAACTTTACAGTACTTTCACAATTCTAGCCTCACTCATACAAAAACAAAGAGTGACGGCGTCATCCTTTAAGTAACAGAGAACGCTTGTTTGTTTGTTGTTTTTATCGTTAAACACAATGCTACACAATAGGCTATCTGTGTTTTGCTCACCGCGGGTATCGAAACTCGATTTTTAGTGTTATAATATAGCCATTAGACCTGCCGCTGAGCCATTGGAAAGCAAGAGAGAGAAATGCTTAGAATTTACAATAATTTATTGAAAATGGCATCACATGTTGAATACAAATGAGCTATTTTACATTTATTTGCTCAAGTGAAAAACATATATCACAATGTTTTTCAGGCACGAGGTATTACGTCATGATTACACTTTATATTTTGTTTTTATATGCAATGTTCGTTAATGAAAAACACCAGGACGTGGGGAGTGGGAGGTTGTGTAAAAACGACAATATAAAGAATACGTTTTGCGGGTAATTTCTGATTAACGACAGAATAACAGCCCAGAAACCATTTAATTTTGTGAATTTATTTTTATACGGAATATAACACACACACATACATCCTTTTTTATGAATCTAACTTATGATAAGAAATATTACTGATAATTAAATAGTTATAAGCTTGTAGTTATTGCGTTTTCCGGATTAGTGCAGAAGAGCGTTAGCACTGAGTCGTCATCAATTTCCAATTTTTATACAAGTTTATTTTAGTTAAAATCATAAATTATTTTAAACACAAATATAATTCTAGGAGATGTCTTTATTTTTGTTTTTTATATGATCACTTTATAATAAAACAAACAAAAAACGTAGTACTGTCTGCTATAACTTCTTCGAGGCTTTGATGTATCTGTTATTGACTTAGATGTAAAATGAAGAACATAGTTAGAAACTTATGATTGCCGTTACTTCTAAAAGAGCCGGCCAAGCATGGCTTGGTGGTTAGTGCACACGACTCGCAATTTGTGGATCGTGTTTTCGAGTCCCGTCACCGAAGGTGCTCTCCTTTTCAGTCGTGAGGGCGTTATAATTTTACGGTTAATCCCATATTTCGTTGGTAAAAGAGCAGCCCAAATGTTGACGGTGAGTGACGTTGACTAATTGACTTCTTTCTAGTCTACCAATTCAAAATTAGGTACAGCTAGCGCAGATAGCGTTCGAGTAGTTTTACGCGGAATTTAACCAAACAAACAAACCTTAAAGATCCACTTCTAGTTTGAATAGTTAAAAAGAGCCTTACTAGCAATCCCAAAGGGGTTATTCCTTTATGTAGTTGGCAGAGCATTCATCTCGTGTGTGAGAGGGCGTGGGTTCAGATCCAAGGCGAGTAAATATATCTGCAAAAAACAGATACAATGTTTCTTAACCGGCTTTCTTTGTTAAAAGAGCACCGTTTAGCTACAAACTTATAATTGTCATTACTTCTCAAACCAGTAGAATATTATATATACCATTGGATGAAGTTCCTCAAACCAGTAGAATATTATATATATACCATTGGATGAAGTTCCTCAAACCAGTAGAATATTATATATATATACCATCAGATGAAGTTCCTCAAACCAGTAGAATATTATATATATAATATATATACCATTGGATGAAGTTCCTACAAACCAGTAGAATATTATATATATATATACCATTAGATGAAGTTCCTCAAACCAGTAGAATATTATATATACCATTGGATGAAGTTCCTCAAAACAGTAGAATATGATATATATACCATTAGATGAAGTTCCTCAAAACAGTATGGCGTTATTTATATCATGGAATATAGGTTTTTGTGATGATATATTGTATACATAAAATGATTTCATAAGTGTGCAATTAAATCATATTTGTGTGTGTGAATCATATGAATACATTAAACTTCATACCGGAGTATTAGGCACATAATACTTTCATTTGCCTAACGGATAGTATATACTTTATAACTGTACTTGATGATTTTAACACATGTTGACCAAATTATCTTTGAAACATTTCCTTGTGCTAAGAAGGCATATTTTGTGTGAAAATTATGATTTTGACAAAAATATCATTATTAAAGTTCTGACATGACTTGATGGTTAAGGCACTGGACTCGCAATCTGCGGTTAGCGGGATCGAATCCCGTAATCGGATGTGTTCGTCTTTTCGGTAAAGTGAATGTCAATCCTACTATTCGTTGGTAAAAAGTAACCAAAGAGCTGGCGGTGGGTGGTGTTGACTAGCTGTTTCCCTCTAGTTTATCACTACTAAATTAGGGATGGCTAGCAGTGATAGCCCTCGAATAGATTTGCGCGAAATTCAAAACAAACAATAACATTGTTGTGCGTGAGTCGTAGGTGTTTATCTCTCGCGAACAAGTGTGTTGTGACATTGGAATTGTTTGTGATCTTGCACGACCAAATTAAGAGAAATCATCAAATTGAACTCTTAGTGTTAATGACCGAAGGAAGAAAAGATGTAATATACACACTAAATGTTACTAGTATTTTATTAACGAACGAGGCCCTGAAAAGGTGCTAGCCATAATATCATCAGCACCATTTTTAAATATAAATTATTAGCTCAAGAGAAAGGAAGAGGTCGAGAGCGTACCGGACCCTCCCAGGTCATCAACGACCTAAAACACAGTGCTGATATCAGCGTGACTCGTATTATGTCAAGCTCTATACTGGAATATATAGACATTGCAAGTCCTTATGTTATTTCCTTTTGAAATGCCGAACATAATGTCTTGTTCTTAAGAATTATTTTGAACTACTTGTAATTATTATTATTATTTTTGTAATTCGTGTCTTCAACTAAAAAGTTTAACAGATGTTATACACTCAACCAAATTTATGGGTAATTTCCTCTCTTCAGACTTTAAAGATATCCGTTATATATATATATAACTAAATGAATCCCCATAATGCTTTTAAAGTTCGTTTGGTTTGTTTCCTGTTAAATCCAAAGCTACACAATGGGCTATTTTATCTGCGCTGTGCCCACCATGAGTATTGAAGTCCAATTTTTAGCGTTATAAGCCTTTTGACTTATGGTTGAGCTACTGAGAGGGCATATTTTTAAAGCTTTGAAAGAATAACATAGAGTTTACAAGAATATGCTTCTGGTCTGTTGATAACAAACCTATAGAACATCATTCACGTTTGTTTTTTCAAGAGATGTACACGCTGGTCACAAGAAAAGTTGGAGAAAAATAATGTTTGTTTTCATAGTGAGCTCAAGCTTAGCTTTTGTTTCTCTGTGCACCTGATCTGCTCTAAGCTTATATAGGATTGTACACGAGTGTATAAGTAACTGCGTGTTCATGTAAGTACATAAGTGTTCTGATTACATTCAGAGGATTGTACACGTGTGTATAAGTAACTGCGTGTTTATGTAAGTACATAAGTGTTCTGATTACATTCAGAGGATTGTACACGTGTGTATAAGTAACTGCGTGTTTATGTACGTTTATGAATGATGAGTAAAGTTAATTCAAGTGAAAATGAATAATAATAATGAATAACTAGGGTATAAACTTTACGTTCTGTGTATGCGCTACAATTATTTGGCTACTGAAAAACTATTTAGCAAAAAACAAACAAAATCTTTCACGCCATGTGCTAGCTGTAGATCATCGAAAATAAATGAAGTTGTAGCAGTGACTATTAAGGCTAATTGCACGGATAAACTCGAGCTCTGCGTACAAAGCGTATTTAAACTTTAAGCCTAATAATCGATTTTTAGGCGCCTGTTACAATATGTATTCAGATGTAATGGTATTGCGTAATTTATAAGCCACAGAAGGGTAAAGAATTAATCCAATGTGTTTTCTTGCGTGTTTTTTTATGTTACTGTTACAAACATCGTAGTTTTACATTCGTATTGAACGATGCACGTTAAACGTCGTTCTCTTTTCACTTGCTTAGACGTAATATAAAAGTACCACTGTACAATTAGCCAATAAGAATAACGGGTTTCCATGTAAGCTAGTGTGCATACACATACGAACTGAATGACATACATTGTTCTTTTAATTATATGGGTTGGTGTTATAACAAATAAATAATATTATGTTATTAATCCTTACTGATATCCAGACTTGTAAATGACTCATATAAAATTGAATACAAATTACACTTTATAAATCAAATATAGTTCACACATTAAATAAAGTATAGTTCACACGTGATAACTGGTGTTCACGATATTTAAAAAAGAAACAGCGTCTTAACCTGTACTGTGTCTTTCGTATCTCAGCTGGCCTGATAACTCCTGGTATGAGGTGAAAGGCTTCGTCGCTACTGGATATAGCAGATATGATATGGTTGATATATAGTTAAGTTTATATCATATCTAAGCAATACCTAAAAGAATGCTAGATCTGAGCACCGGCAGCGTGTGATCTATAAACATTTATACAGTATCTGTGCATGGTTGAGTTGTTAGATTTAGAGAGCAGTCAAGCTCTCCTCATATCCGAACAATTATAAAACTTATACCAGATATTTGCAATAGTAAAGCTTATAAAGAGATTAAGTAAGTTATATTAAACAAAACTGGAGCCTTACCACGTCGTCACAGTACATGTCGCCACCCTGTCATGCTGTATCTGACGAACGTACATCTGGAAAACCCAGAAGTATATCTTCCACCGCAAAAGTCTCTGCCATAAGAATGTCATGTCCAAAACACACCACTCCCCCTCCTTGGTTTCCATAGTCTATCAGGTTTACGAGGACGACTGTTTTCTTGCACCTATTTCAACAGTCTGATCTCACAAACATCCATGGGCGACATGGACCGGTATGTCTTCGTATGGAATAGCACGAATTTCTGTTTCAATCTCCACCTGCTTGAGTTATACATGCGGCAGTTGAATTGGAATGTCGTGAAAGCAACTTGTGTATGAGTGACTTGTGTTGCTTTTCCAGACAGAGATCCTTCTTGATTATGTTGTGTAATGTTATATTGGGCACGTTGACTGCTTTTACCACTGATCGTTGGGTTCGTATGTTACAAGACGTCTTACTTTGCTTATCACGGCTGGGGTACGACTTATTGCAAGTCTTTTCTGGATGGTCCTGGTGCTTCAAGTTAATCCTTATGACCTTTTTGTAAATTCTAAGTCCCTTGTTTGAATACATCTTTATGAGCTAAATGTAGGAATATTTTGTGTCAAAAAGGGTTGTCACATACCTTCTAAAAAGCGATCAGTTTTCGATGGCATCACACTACCCATGAAACGCCACACAATGCCAAAATGTAGTTCTGATTCATATAATTCCACCGTGACTTTATATCGGATGTGGTTGATTTGACTTGATGATTTGAATATTTAAAATTGTTTTAATATAACGTACTAAAGCCTATGAATAGTAGTCAACCAAATGTCACATCTGGGTATAGAGTTAAACATATATTGAATTTATGAAATTGTTCATAACTTCTGATTCAAAGTAAATCTAAAAGTAGCTTACAGAGTAATAACACTACTCCTGTATAACAAACTTAATAAGAATGCATAATGTCATAAATTATATCACCAGATAGCTAACAACTAAAATTCTAAAATTTTATGAGTGAACGCAATGAAAAATACGTTATAATATGTCAACAACACTACATTTGTCATATCCAGTGTTAATAAAACCATTTGTCTAATACCAGAGCTCATCAGTCCGACTGGGATATGACAAAAATAGTAGTGGTTTAGGCGCTATTTCTATCATCAATTTTGCATGCATAACTACTATTATGGTGTGAACTAAATTACGTGAATTGAAATTATTATAAATTTTACTTAAATGCTTTGAATATCAAATTTTTAGGGTAAGGATTAATAACACACAAAAATATATATTTATTTTATGTTTAACACTAATAATTCTTATCCAGCTCTGCCGGTGCAGTAACTATCCAATATCAAGGAAAACTTTCTGTCTGTTTGTGACGCATCTCCTCCTAAACGAGTAGATCGATCCATACCAAACTTTGCATGTTAACTTAGTATTCTAAACGCAAACCAAATTCATATTAAACTTTCCCATATATAAAAAAATAAAAATACCGTATAGACTAATCCCTATATCGTTACTGCAGTAGCTATTGTAAATAGCTGAATTTGAACAAAACTTACACCACAACAAAATTCTACCGGTCAAAGTCTGGAAATAAAATTTTCAGCATTTTGGCTTGTTTCCCATAATAAATAAAATATCCATAAATAGAATATCCAGCTACAATGCACAGAATAAAGATATTGCTGCTGTTTAAGTTTCCCGTTTTTTTCTGATTCACGCCATTTAATTTCCGGATTATATTACGGTTAGAATAAGCGTTAAGCCTGAATTAGAGAATTATTTCATAATTATAGTACTTTTAGGATATTTCTTACTTTGATGTAGAATATAGTTTTCTGTAGAAGCAAAATTCAAGATTATTATAAAATTTCATGCAATAAATTTGCCAATTTCAGACAGTAGAAATCTTGACCACATCTCTACTGTTGAACGGGCTACTTTGAACAAAACGTAACGCAACTGCTTTGCTATTTCTGCCAAATTTCTCGACTCGACTGCTACACTTCCTCAATTCCTATCCACTTCCCTTCTCGTACAACACTTTTCTTAGAGAATGAACGCTACTGAAAATACTGACACAGATTTTCCTCATTTTTGGCAAACTTGTGCGTATTTTCCATGTTTTCAAGAGTAAAAACATGAAGGATTGCAGTCTCGTTAAAATGATCTGTAGAACGTTTAAGGTAAGACATTTGAAATGCATTACAATAGCTTCAAAAAGAAAGCCAGTTATAGACTGAGAGTTTACTTTTACTTGTAGACTTTCACCGGATCCATCGGGCTTTCAACAACAGCGTATGCAATTAGCTGCTCAAAAAATTAGTTATATTGCACATCTACTTAATTATTATTTTATATGAATTAACATTAATATGATTGGAAAGAACTGGCAATCTGTCCAAATTGTCTTATTGTTCTCGGGGCGAGTCAAACAACCACAGCATCAATAGGAGAAGACGACATTAGTAATTATAATAAATTATGAGTGAAAGCAAAGAAGAATATATTATAATGCCAACTACAATATATCTAGCCGACTAGCCCTTTCGCTCAATACCAAGGTTCCTATTAACTGCATTAAATTATCAGTTGGACATATTCGATGTTAGCTACAATTTCAATAATACATAACGAGGTTTGGCACCTTAGGACATGTATAGGATAGTCCTAAAATGTTCAAGCTGATATTAGAAGTGAGAAGTTACACCTGGGTAAGAGTCAAGGGTACGTTAGATTTGATATCAGGGTTGAGCTTATTCTGAGCGAATATTTTGAAAAGGGATCAAATTTTTATTAAGTTTGAACAATATCTTACGACAACGAGCGAGCAAAACGTGATGTTTGTATATTTTGATAATACATGCAAAAGAAGACATACTTGCAAAACCAAACGCCAACAATGGCACAAGAAGGTTCGAAAGAAGAAACGTTTTTTACAGGAAGACGCAATAGACTTTGGAGCAGGTGGACTACAGTTCAGTGATTGACTTTTACAAATCCCTAGTGTATAACTCCGACTTTCATTTGACTTACCATTGCGTACTAAAATACTGTTGTTACTAAAGTTCAAGGGTATGGAACCTTCTTAGTTATCAAGCTTGACACGAGGCTAGGACGTAGCCCTGGCTCATATTGCCAGCAGACCACCCAGTCTACATTATTAACGTCGGTACCTAGTCCGTGTTGCACGTGCGGCCACTCCTCCTTTCTGGTTTCTAGCCGGGATTGGCCCTAATGTTTTAACCTTCTTCTAATTATGATATAGGCTATGAGGCAAAATAATGTCGAGAAAATATCAAATACAGTCGTGCATGTGTGTGTGTGTTCTGAGGACTAAATTGGAAATCTCAGCTCAAAAGTTCAATGCTCTGCTGTGACACCTAGTGGCCACATTATTAATCATAAAAAACGCAGCAGTTAAATCGAATTGTGATAGCATCATTCATCAAAACCATGGCAGCTATGCCTAACCTATCAATTACATTGTACAAGATGCCAAACCCATTAAAGCAGCCGATAAGGATGAAAACGAAAAGCTTACATCTATATAAGCCCCCTCTTTTAACTGCCATAGGAGAATTACAAAAGATGGATGGAATACTGAGAAATATATTCACTTAAGAATTTAAATCAAGACCAAATGACAGTAAGCGTAAATGTCATGACAAACTGTCCATTCAGTAGTATGAAACGCTCTATGGAGGTGTTTTTCATAAGGCGATTAAAATTCTCCATTTTTATCTAGTTCATTACATATAATTAGTTTTCTCTTATTACCATTATCACTATCTAAAACGTCATTATCTCTAATTTGGGCAAATAAATACATATTTGTAAGGAATTTGGTAAACAGTAAACGGCAGTATCTGATTTAAGCGTTACTCGTTTATTTAAGTATCTACATCTGATCTACTAGTCATTCTAGGAGTAGTCTTGACGAATCTTTGTGGATAATATTACTCAGGAATATGTCAGCAATAGTCAGAATATTATAATACATTTATCAGTTTGAGAGATCAGTACATTTTGACCTTGTTACATAAATTACAGTTTTGTCTTACAAACACTGCTTAACGTCGGTTGTAATTTTATTTAAATATTTACTGTATAAAAATCTGATAACCTCCTATATAATTATTTGAATTAGATTTTAAAATAAATTATTTATTTATTTTAAATAATATATATATATATACGCAACTGTTAAATGTGACGGGATACTAATGAAAAATAAAATTGTAGGAGAGTCTAAACACTCCCTTAAAAATCGCCAATCCTTCCACTTGGCTAAGTTCAAAGGTCACAATAACGTGCTGGGAATCTACACCAGAAGAGAACGAGATTCGTAAGTGACAAAACTAAAATCGAGAAATATTTACATTAACCACAGGCGTTACAAACATTAGAGGAGTAATTCTTAAGAGAGCCAAAATTTTGAAAAGTTAGGGAGGGTTAAGTCCCGTTGAAGCTGAGTATATATATATATATATATAATTGTAATGAGATTATCATTAAGCACAAACTACATAATGTACTGTGTCTACCGTGGTATCGAAATCTGACTCTTAGCATTATAAGCCCACAGACTTTCCGCTGAGCCACCGGAGGCAGTAACAAGAAACGTAGATAATATCAACTTAAAAACATCTGTGTAAGTTTGCAAAAAGTTATCAACACCATAAATCAATGAAGTGAAAACTACAAAAATATAATCCAAATACACGCAAAGACAAAACCTAGAAAATACAAATAATACAATAATGTAACCATACATAATCAAAAGCTGCCCAACATCGTTCTTTAAATACGAAGTATTATATCAGATGAAAAGAAAGATGCCACAGTATTAAGAAGACACTATGTAACTAAACATAGTCAGAAAATAAGTTAAGTAACACCATAAGTTAAAAGAATGGGCAGACTGAAGTATTCTTCAATCATCTCGAAGTTTTTATTTCCTGATCCATTGTTTTTTAACAAAAGATAGTGAAATAAATAAATCAACGTAAAACAAAGATAAGAAAAAGAATATGGTTTTAAGAATAATGAACTGGAAGAATCTACAGGAAAGAAAGAAACATTAATGTGGGAGATAAGATCATATGATACATTTAACATGTCCATACCATTCCTGAAGGTGAGCCAGTGCTGATAAAGGTGACAGAAGGTCGGCAAGTTGAAGAGCGGCAAAAATTATCTTTGCAGGTGACAATCATATCATTCAGAGAGAATGAAAAATAAGCTGTATATTTTTATTATAGTAGGAGAGATACAGCCGTTAACTTTGTCCTTTTCAATTAATAATTTAACATGGAATAAAAGTATTTCGATTTGTTTCAGACTAACATAAGTCGTTTAACTTGTGAAATAGCAACACTTTTATCAAATCATTCAGGATTGATTACAATACTAAGAGAAGGAAGACCATATAACTTGAATTTGAAGTCGTTTCTTTTATCATAAATGTTTAAATTCAAATTACCATTGAAAAATAAAATATCTCGGCCAAGAAAACGCCAAGAATTTATCGTTTCATCGATCATATCAAGTTCACGCATAAACACACACATATATTATATGAGCACGTGGTATAATAATTAGTTTGACAGCTTGAGTGGTTTGTGTTATTCGTGAAGATCTTAAAAACTGTTTATTGGACTACAATCGACCTCTTTGAGACATTATTTCTCCAATTGCTCATTTCCATGGAGACATACAGACCTAAATCACACGAAGTATCACTGTAGGAAGCCTGGCATAAAACCGAGAGGTAGCTGTAGTGATGAAGAAAGTTTTTTTTTACTGCGATAAACTAAAAATATATATCTATCAGTAGTTTATAGAGTACAGAGAGTTGAGTAAACTATATTAAAGCGACTTTAAATACGTAAATCAGTGAGTCACGTGACAACTATAGGTGATATAAAGTTGCGGTAGAATGACATGTATCAGAACTACATTTTAACATTGTGTGGCGTTTTCATAGGTAGTGTGAAGCTACCGAAGATTGATCGTCTTTGAAAAGGGCATGTAAAAGTGCTTTCCAACACAAAATATTCAAATCATAAAGATGTGTTCATATTGGTATTTAAAATTTCAAAAACGGGGATATCCTTTATACTTAATGACATTAGAAAATGAAAGAATATGGATCAACATGGAAAACCAGGACCATTTAGAAAGAATCCTGCAACAAGTCGGAATAAACAAAGAAACTCTAAGAATAAAAAGATCTGCGGCAAAAGTCGTCTGCTTGCTCCAGACAACAGTATACAACATAATCTGAAGGATCTGCGTCTGTAAAAGCGACATAAGTTACATTTACACAAGTTATTTCCATGTTCAGCCGTCACATACCTCAACTAGCTGAGGAATGAAACGGGTATTCATATTATTACTAGCGAAGACATACTGGTTAAGTGTTCGTACTGTTGAAACTGGCTCTGGGAAACAGTCGTCCTCGTACACTAGATAAATTATGGAAAGCAAGCAGGAACTAATAATGTGGTTTTGATATGATAGCCTAACAACGGAGCCTTTTGCAATATAAACAACACTGCAGAGCTATTGTCAAATAAATTGGATTGTAACAACGTAGTGAGTCTCCAAAATCGTATCAATATAACGTATTCAACCTCTGTAGTCAAAGCGAAATAGATGTTTAATTACAAACTCTAATTAGTAAAATATCAAATGACATATCTGATACTCTAGTATACTTACTACTTAAGAAATGTTTGGATATTATTATTTATTTAAGTTTCATTCTGATGCAAAATGACATGAACGACTGAATATTAGAACAATAAAAAGACTACAATTTGAAACATTAAAGTAACTTTTAGAATTTTTTTCATGTGATTAAATAGGAATTTTTAAAAGACGTTAGTAAAACAGTTTTATTAGTATAAA
>NW_013665655.1:1168455-1183106 GCF_000517525.1 Limulus polyphemus | reverse complement strand
TTTAAAGTAACTTTTTAGAATTTTTTTCATGTGATTAAATAGGAATTTTTAAAAGCGTTAGAAAACAGTTTTTATGATAAATGCAATTCATGATATTTTGTAAAAGTTACCAATATAAAAGTGAACAATCAGAAAGATTTAGCTATTTGCAATTAAAACTAGTTTTAAAATTATCTGAATAGGACCATAGCCATAATGTTAGATTCAAGAATAACCACGTAAAATATACAAACTATTTATTGTTAGAGAAATAAAAAAGTACAAAATTAAACGTTATGTGTAAAAATGAAAAACTCATATGAGTATGTGTGCATTTATACCTTTCCTTTAGTTAACTTTAAAATACTACTTTTATGACTGTTTTACAATAGAATAACATTTTACGATTGGGAATCCTGGTTCTATTTGTTTTGCCAGTGAGGAAACCATTAACGTAGGGATTTTATTTTCCATTTAAAGTCGAGGCAACTTTGTCTGTTATGTGATCATTAGCTGGATCAAGTGATATGTTCACTTCCATCCCTATTTTGTTTGGTTCCTTTTTTTCAAGTTCAATAGCCAGCCCTACATAAACCTTTTTTTATTTAGCGATAAATTTGTTTCCTAATACTTTAGTAGTTTGTCAGATATAGTCATTCCAAGCTTCGAGTAACGCTTACTGTTTAGCCAAGCTGTTTAAACAACCATGAAACACAATGTTATGTACAGTCCAAGAGAAGTGAATCTATACTTGAAAATCTCGAGAGTAGTTTTACAGAAGAGTGTTCTGTAAACACTTCATTTTCAGTGTCCAGTACTCTGTTTTCAATGAAAAAAATATAACACATATAAGGAACAACGCTAAACAACAGCTGCATAGATCATTA
Organism: Limulus polyphemus; assembly: GCF_000517525.1. Lineage (NCBI taxonomy): Eukaryota > Metazoa > Arthropoda > Merostomata > Xiphosura > Limulidae > Limulus > Limulus polyphemus. The sequence goes on along the minus strand of NW_013665655.1, from coordinate 1,182,240 downwards.
TTTGCTTGTTTTGAGGAACTTTTAGCGCTTGTATAACAAAAGAAACAAAACAGGAAGATGATGTGTTGTGGCTTTAGTTTTTGTTCTATGGTTTACCACAAGAACCTTCTCTTTATCTGAAGGTGTTTGGCGGCTGTGTGTTTTTCACATCTTAGTTGAACTACTGTACACATTTTAAATATTCCATAAATGTATGTACAAAATTTAAAACAGGGTAAGAATCTATAATATACTGAATTACTAAATTTTACTTGTTTATCAGACTACGGTAGCATATACCTGTGTTCATTTTCAGACTAGAAACTGTAACTATTTACTTGAAAAAAGATTTAGCCCTTTAACCATCGCTAACAACTGGCTGTAAGAAAACAAAAATAATTCAATGTCTCTCAAGTATTTCATTTTCACAATCAATTACGGTTGTTTCTCGGTGGCTCAGTGATAAGTTTCGAACATACAATGTTAAAATACGGGATCTACTGTGTAGCTTTGCATTTAAAACAAAAGAATAGCAATTGCAGCCAAAGCAATAAAGTCATTTTTTAGTGTAGTTACTGTGACAATAGTATTTTCAAAAATCTAACATGTGGAAGTTTGGATATTTTGAGAGAAAAGTGAGCTAAAAATATATTTACATTCTGTTCTAAAGTTAGGCTAATTACAAGACTAAATAAACAACATCTAAACATGCTAATTTATAGCTATTTGTATGAAATTACTTTCTAAGCTTAGTTACGACTAAGGTTTGCTCCTCAATATTTGACGAATGTAAATGGAGAACGTTGATTAAAGTTAACCATATGATTAACATAACTAAGAGTAAACAAACAATTAACCGTCACCAATTCAATAATCAAATAAAGAAAACTTAAATTTAAATACTTAATTATCTCTCTTGATAAAGAAAACCAAGAATGTGTGTATTTGTTAATACGAACGTCACACTATTGTACTTGAATTTAAGGTAGTGATGTGTGCAAGAAGTGCTAACTAGATAGATGTAAAGACTTGTACTTCTTAAGGAATTTTCAATTAAAGCAAAGAATTCCTACTCCCTCCGTACGATAACATTTATCATACATCTATACTATTGTAAAATTTCATATTATCTTCTGAACTTTAAATTTATGGTTATTGTAACTAGATACACTAACAAAACTTTTTTATTTTATTTACCGAGTTTGTTTGCTTTTGAATTTTGCGCAAAGCTACTCGAGAGCTATCTGTGCTTGCCGCTCCTAATTTAGTAGTGTTAGACTAGAGGGAAAACAGCTAGTCAACACCACCCACCGCAAACTCTTGGGTTACTGTTTTAGAAACGAATAGTGGGATTAACCGTCATTTATAACACCCCCACGGCTGAAAGGACGAACATGTTCGATGTGACGAGGATTCGAACCTGCGACCTTCATATTACGAGTCGAGCGCCTTAACCAGTTTTAACGAGTTGACAGAGGTCTTTGTACCCATAATTACAAATGATTCAAATAAAATTAATAAATAATACTGATTCATCAAAAATACTAAAAATACATTAGGATGTTTAAGACAGTACACTTGTGTTCACATGAATAAGTCAACATTTCGTTAATTCAATTTTACTAATTTTATACAATATACTACGTAATAAAGGTCTAACTAATGATTTTTAAAAAATATTCGATAATTACTTTTTACAATAGAATTAACTGCAAATGTAAGTGCGAAATGTAACTGTAATTGTAGAAATACATAATGTTAAAACTTGGATTGAATTTTTCATTAAGCATAATTATGTAAATTTCCGAAACAAATTATAGATACGCATTTCTGAGCTAGTTGCAGTCCAAACATGGTAAATCCATATCTCTTTCCCTGTGGCTCAGTAGGTTATAACGCAAAAAAAAGGGTTTAGATATACGTGGTAGGCACAGCACGATAGCCTATTGTGTAGTTTTGCGCTTAACAACAAACAAACAAAACACATATCTCTTCTTTTATTAATCCAGTTTGATAAAACATTAATAAAAATTGCAGAAGACCAAATTTCTAAAATTTATTCACTTGAACTATAAATTACAGTGATTACTAAACAGTTTTTGACAAAGCACATTAATGTATTTAGATATCTATTCAAGAGATAACCTGATAATCATACTCATTCTAAAGTCACGGCAAAACGACTTGCATCAAAATTACGTTTTTATATTATTTGACGAGTTGCAGGTAGAGTGATGTCACTTAAAGTACACCCAGATCATAAAGATTTGTTCAGATCGGTGATTTAGAATTTCCAGGACGGTTAGATCGCTTGTATTTAATGATTATTGAGGAATAAAAGAATATGGATCAATTTGAAGCACCAGGACCTTTCAGAAAGAGACTTAAACAAACCGTACTCTAGACGTGGTAAACAAAGTGCAGCGTCTTGTAACAGGTGAAAATCTACGAACACAAAGGCAGCCGTTTTTGTGCCCCAGGCAACATTGAACAACATAATCAGTAAGTATTTCCACATAACAGATCATAACAAGTCACGTGTACATCAATTGTTTCCACAACCGTCGCACACCTCATGCAGCAAGAGAATGAAATTGGTATTAACGTTATTCCATATGAAGTCGTGCCGGTCAAGTCGCCGGACAAAGCGCCTATGAATTTCTATGTGATCGGACTATAAAAAAGGCCATCGGAAATATAATCGTCGTCTTCGTTCACTAGACGGATTATGGAAATAAAGCAGGGAAGAACGATGCACTTTGGACATGACAGTCTTATGAATAAGCCTTTTGCAATAGAAATTAAGTTGCAGGGCTGATGTAAGAAGCACCGTAGTCATCTAGAATATGACGGGCATGGCGACACGAACTGTAACGACGTGATGAGGCTTAAAAATCGTTTAATCATAACGTACTCAACCTTTGTATTAACTGCATCGTTATTTTTGTCAACAAAAAATCTTATCTTTTGTCTTCATTATACGATTTGTTGATTATGAATAAAATGTGCTTGTTCAGCATAAACAGCAATTAGCCTCGTCATTAAATTAAGCACAATGTAAACATACTTGCGTCATGGTCCTTCGTTTCACTCGGTTACAAGCAGGACAGTTAACTATTAGATAGTAGTTTAAATGATAAGGTAGGAATACCCTAAGCATAATTGCATCTGAGAAAATGTTGGTGTTTTTCAACAAACCAGAAAAGATACATATTTCAACCGAATGACGTAAGTTAAAAACAGGAAAATACTCATGTTAGTAAAGCTCTAAAATGATAAAATGTCATTAGCATTTTGTATGTATGTGTAGTACAAATTGTGTGTTATATGTTTTAGCGCAAAGTTATACACTATCTGCGCACTGTGCACCGTCGATAACCGAAGCCCGGAATTTAGGGTTGTGAGGGAGGGGGCAGACTAAATGGGATGTAGTTAACATGAATTTAAATTCCAAGTTAGTAGTTGTCTTCTTAAATGTGTGGAAAATAAACAGTGCATATACAAATGTAAACAAACATCTTTACATTACTATGTTTATTTTGAGATGTTATGTTCAGTTTGAATGTGTATTGCTTCCATACAAACTTTAAAAAGCCTAAACATTCATCGTAAAAAAGTTTGAATTTTATTTCGATAACAATTCTTGGTAGTAATTATAACAGCACTGATAAACTAACATTGTTCGGGTGTTTCAGTAACGTATGTATTATAATTTGTTTCGATAACAATTAGCTAGTAACAATTATAACAGTATTAAGAAGTAGTGATATTGTTCGGCCTTTTTTGTTGGTGTTGTATCAATTGTATAGCCTGGAATGGCTTGGTGATTACGAGTTAGTATTTGAATCTCGTCACCGAACATGATTGCCATTGCAGTCGTGGGAGTGTTATAATGTGATATTCAATTCTCCCTTTTCGTTGATAAAAGAGTAGCCAAAAAGTTGGCGGTAGGTGTTGTTGACTAGCTATCTTTTACCTAGTCTATCACTTAAAATTAGTGACGGCTAGTATAGACAGCCCTTGAGCAGTTCAACAAACAAACAAAACATCATCTGTAACAGTATTAAGGAACTATGACATTGTTCGGTTATTTCAGTAGCAATTTTTGAAAATTATTATAACAAGTCGTTATACACAACTATTTTAATTGTGTTTCTATGTTACTTTTACAGATATGCAGGTGGTATGTGAAATATAAAAGCTTTAGGAAATGACATGAAGACAAGAAAGAACGTGAAAAAAAAAGGTTTCACTAGTGAATTTTGCTGAAGAACCCCTAGGAAATATTAGCTTGAAATACAAAATTGTGGTATAAAACTATTTTATTACTACTAACACTGTATGTGGCGGGGTTCCTGGTTCTAAAGAAGAAATTGAAGCAAAAAGTGAATTTGTCAGACTATATCTTAGACGAAGTCTAAGAATAATATTAAGAAAAGAAGGAGTAAAGGAAAGATGAGCAGGAGGAGAACAGTGATAAAACAGCTAAAGAACGTGGTAATGTAAAGAATAGTGATGTGAGTAGGGCATGTTTGGCATATTGATGAGGGTCGTAAGAAATACATTTCTGAGAGACCAATTCAGAAACTAAGGCAATGACGGGAGGTAACGCTATCAGTGAAGACGAGAGTAAAGAAAGTTAAAATACCGAATAAGGCAGTTCAAAACAGTCACACAGCTCACCAAAAACTAGGTTTGCAACGGAAGCATGTTACTGATTGAAATGATTTCTTTTTTTTGCCAACCAGTGCTCAGTCTGACAGTAGGATGAGAGGCCTTTTGGACCCTAGCACCGACTGTAGCTCCCTGCAGTGGGAAAACTATCAATGTGGCTCACGTGATCATTGACCACGCCCTGCTAATTACTGAAATTAATCTGTCAAAAAGTTGTCAAGTGTCGGACCGGTGTTTGATTCGATTTTTTTTTTTTCATGAGTGTATAAATTTATCTGAAATCAGTTTGGACAGCGGTATGTCTGTTAATACATTAATGTTCCTCTAATTATAAGGGAACTAGTTACAATGGGCGGATAACGATAACATTCTCAAAAGTATTAATGGATAAAAAAAGTCACAAAAAAGCTGTTTCAACAAAATATAAAATTGTAAAAAACGTTCACTTATTTGCTCATTTTCTATCTATCATTCTGTCTATTATTTAAAAAAACAGTAATTAGACGCTGCGTTTATAGGAATTGGATGACAAACCGTGTTTGGTTTGTATTATTTAATTTGAGAATGAATTAAAATATCTTTGTTTCACGTTGTCTTTCTTGTTATATAAATAATGCTTTATACCACACTTAATAACAACACAGAGGAAAGATAATACAGAATTTAAATTATTATTTGACAAAAACATGTGTTGGTGTCCGCTGAACCGATTGTCACCAATCCTGGCATGTAGCCTATGGGCTCATAGGGAGTGACATAGAGGGACGACATCCGGATCTGATCCCTTATGTCACCACCGAGATCTCTATGTCTTTTTCGTGCGTTGAATGGGCGTGTCATCTAGTAATGAATAAATCTAAAGAATTATATCATTGAATAAGCGCAGTTCTCACATCTAATGATTTTCTATTGAAGATCGTGGGATATTGTATTTAAACCCTTTCTAGAATATATATTCTTCTGTATTTTATAATACTTTTGATCAACATATTCTAAAATTAAACTCGGAGAGGTTGTCCCAGCTTGTTTTAGCTGATAAAAGACAGTTATATAGTACCTAAAATAAAGAAAGACTTATAAACGTGTGAACAATGTGTCAGCAGTAAAAGCGTTGTCTTTCCATGAAGTAGTTAATGAAATGATATATTTTTGGAGTTGTATAGACTAAAATGGTAACATTTACGAACAGTGTTTCATTAGAAAACGTAATTACCCTTGCAGAAATGTTCTCTTATCTGACATGAATTGCATGTACACGTGTTGCTAGAAGACTTATAGAGTTGATTTAAAATACGTTATCAATGCAGATCCAAAATTTAACGAATTACTTTTTTATTAACCCACATCTTAGAGTTAACTTGACAAAGAACAGATATAACATTGTATTGATAGCATATACATTCAGGCTAATATGCTAAGTTTGATATTAAACAAAATAAAACACCTATAGAGGTAGCATTTCTTCTTTTATTGACATGTTAAATCCTAGTTTGCAAACTGATTAGAGGACTGAATCGAACTCGCATTCATAAATATCGAGCCATGAAAAGAAAAGAGTGCTTAAGTGGGATTCTCACAATTAACTTTAATCCTTCGAAATCCAAAATGCAATTTTACTATTCTTTACATGGAGATTTTTAAATTTCAAGCAATGGTCCGTGTACACTAGGTTTCCTGTGAAGATAAATACATAGAAAGCGCAGTAGGAAATGTTTGGAAGATAAAAAGAAACAATTTCTGCAGATATATAGTTTGTTTCAATAAAGTTACATCCTAGGCTTACCATTTGATAAATACAATCCTTTTGTTCCCAAAACCTTTCCCCCTTCTTATTGTAAATAGGGATTTTTCTGTGAAAGCTCCGAAAATAATGAATAATGTAATTCAGCACAGACTACACATGGTATCTAGCCGTGTACCAGCTGGGCTCTATACAGACCCTTTGTGTGGTATTCATAGGATTTACCTCAGTTAGTCTAACGGCATGAGTCTCATTTTATTGCGTCTGATGGAATTAGGTTTGGGAGGTAAAGGAGGATAAGACAGAAATTTTCAAACAGTTACAAATATGTTGAGAATTGGTTTTTATTAATGATTTTATTTTTCAGTTCAACTATTAGTAAGTCTCGATGACAAATGTAAATTCTATTTGTTGCAAAGTTTGCACGTTTTACTCTTTATTTTGGGTATATATGCATATATTCACAAAGTAAATTTTGTAATGAAGTAAATAGGGACAAACCCGAATTAAGTTATTGGTGTTTTATAATATTAAAGAAAGTTAATAACTCTGGCAAAATATCTATCAAGTTCCTGTTGCCATAAAGTTCACAGAAACACACTGGCAAAAACAAAAGTAATTTATTTGTTATATATTATAATTAAGTGCTTCTAGTTTCCCATTCAATTAAAAGAGTGAGGCTATAGAGAGTTTTGTTTTTTTCTTGGTTGATGCGTAACTATCATGAATTTCTTTTTTTTGCTGAAGTAGTTTTATACATACATATATTTATATATTTATTTTGAAGTCGAGAGAAGACAGAGAAAATAGCTTCATTCGGTATTTTTTGCTTAGTTTGTGTGGGTATTCTTTTTTTTAGTATATAGAGCGATAATTGGTTAAATATCATATCATTATTGATATGTATTATATCTACGCTAATATTCTAGAAGTCAGTGGTGTACAAACTAAATTTCGGTATTCCAAAAAACGTACAAGGTGAAAAATCAAAAGTTTTTCTTTTTCATGAATATCACTTCACCAAACAGGTTTTATAAGGCACATTTATAATTTACCATTTTTGGAAAGAACACCTACTGCTTCAAATTCATTTTTTTTCTTTCTGGAAGTATCTGTAAGTGGTTTTATCTAATATCCAGAATGCTGAAACGGCACTCCAGGTTTTTCAACTTTTTAGCTGATATCAGTATTTTGTTTTACAGAATCTGAAATATTTTAGAGGACCGTTCTTGATCTAAAATATTAATATCTGAGTTCCTTGGAAAGATAAGAGATTTTGAATCATATCAGTGCGCTCTCGTAATACTTATTAAGCCTTTTTTTTTTGGGTAAATATATAGCATGTATTATCGTAGCATTGTTGAGAAAGTAAAACGCCTATCAATATGATTTTTTTGCTCGAAATCAGAGATTGCTATAAAAATGATTATTGCATGGAGTATGAACAATGTTGAGGCAATTCATCAATAAAACATTTTCTATTTGCTTCTGCAAATAATTTATAAAACACAAAGAATATCAGTGCTAAACATAACGATACTGTTTGCGTAGATTAATGTGTCAGGTCTAGCCCAGTAGTTAGCGTGCCGAACTCTGAATTTGAGGGTCCATAGTTGAGTCGCATTACGGCAGAATCAAGCTCCGCACTTAGGAGCTGTGAATACCTTATAAGAGCGACCGTCAAATCCCACTATGCGATTAAAGAAGACCAACTGTTGGCAATGGTTTCTGTCGACTAGTTGTTCTCCCTCTAGTTTATCAGTTCAAAATTAAGAACGAATAGCGCAGATAGCCCTGGTGTGGCTTTTCGCAATATTCCGAAAGAAATAAACAAGCGAATATTAATACACATTTGTAGAGAGAATATGGCATTAATTTACGAATGGATTTAAGTAGTATTTTATAGATAGACATATATGAGGAAAATGTAAGAGTAAATATGTCATAAAAGTCTTAGCAAATGCAAGTTTTCTAGAGACTGGTAGAAGCAGGGTAGAAAGAAGAAATATATTGTTTCTAATGATGACAACGTTTAGTGGAATAGATCAAAAACGGAAAGATGTGTTTCGGTTCATTACAGCACATTAATCCAAGTTAATTTCACACGTTACATTAAGGATAAATCAAAAGGTGGATTAATCTACTGTGAAACTGCGCCCTAGAGAAAACGTCGTCTGTTTATAGCTGGTTACTTGTTTTAATTTATTCAATCAAAAGTTTTCTTAATATATAATATTTGAATTTCTTTAAATATATATTTATATAAGTCCGTATTATAATATTATTAAAGGAGGAACACCAAAGTGGAGTAAATATGGTAAAGTAGGGTTGGTACAAAAAAGAAAGAAACCAAAAACGAAAGGCCTGTTTGACACAGATTAATTGATACACTTCCAAATTAATGTGTCAGTGTGGTGTTTTAACCGGCGAGAAGGGAACAGACAAGGGCAGAGAGCAAGCACCTATGGGATGTGTTAGTGGCACACTAGAAGAAATTTCAATTGGTCTGTTGGTTCCAGTGGATAATTAATGGTCCAATAGGTACAAAGAGCAAAAAAAGTCCTGATCAAGGTTGAAAGCTGTTCCCATACTAAGGCCTCCACCTGTTTCAAGGTTAAAATGCTGTCTAAAGACTACAAAGCTCTTTTAATTCTAGCCAGTACACTTCCCATTGTCATAAACACAAGGTGTATTGTGCCTCTCAGCGAGGGTTTCACATCTTATCGGCTGCTTAGCGGGCATCATGATGAACTAATAAATTATAGTCTACTTGAAGTGTTTTAAGAGAAACCTGTCGGCAGATTTATCGTTTTATCTTCTTCTTTTATTTATTAGCTGCATCAGTTAGGGTTAGCGAGAGGTTACATCTCGTGTTTGTTTCTCCCTTAAATATTGTTTCTTTTTTTACATATTTTTTCCACGAATTTCACGAAATTTTGTCTAAAGGTTAAGTGTATTTCAAGAGCAAAGCCAGTAGGTAGTGATTACTGCAGGTGAAACGCCAAGAAGGCAGTAAGTATTGATCTATCTGTACGTCTCAACGAACTTAATCATATTCCAGGCAGTGACTATATTGTATGATATATTTTCAGATGAATAAGTCAGAATTCTATAGATTGAAGTCACGTACTTTATTGAAGCTTTGCTTTAATTTAGTTTTTGATTAGAATGTTTGGAACCTACGTACTTTATGTATTTTTCGCTTTCAACCACTAAAGTAAACTATTTTGATGTATTAAACTATTATTTGTTTAATATGTGTAGAACTGAACTTTGAACAAACATTTTATATGTAGAAAATAGACAAAACTGAACGATCTACCCATAGCTCATTTAACTTAGGGCACAGAAATCAAACGATACATAAGAGATATATCACAACCTTCGTTAAGACTTCATTTGTAAAGAAAAACACATACTTATTTCTTTTTTGTATACAGAAACGTCTGCCCTTTATTAACCTACATACACACACAAATATCATAACCTGAGAGGTTTAGTCATGATAAAGAAAACTAGGCTATTGGACGGTTCTCGAATGTAAATTTGCATGCGAAACTTCCATCCATTAAATATCAATCCCGTAAGTTACTAGCTGCTACAAACCATAGAGAGAGCTGAATACTAACGAGAACGTTCAGTGCAGGTACATCTAACAAAAGAACAGTACTAATCTATTCTGTTTTTATTTCTTCTTTGGTAATCTACTCTAATCATTTTGTAATTAGAGTGAACAACAGATGAACGAAGTTTGAAGAAATGATGTTATTTTTTGTCCGTTTAAGTATATATATATATAACTACAAATTAATACATAATTATTTTGTAATCCTTGTAAATAAATATTTATGTATATATTACAGGCAAAGACCTAAATCGAGAAATGTAGTCAATGGCAATGCTGTCATTTCCCTGTGTTCTGAGGCATTGATGACAATGTCCGGCCGATGACAATAATGCCTGATTTCACTGGCCAGTTAGTTACTAAGGTATGAATTAACAACACCGGCCAAGAAATGACCAATGTCATTAATGCCTGGTAATTGATTGAAGTATTGTACTTTATCGGACTTAAAACAGCATCTCCCAAACTTTATGGCCAGTGTTGTCAATGGCTGGGCAGTTTAATCAATGTTCAAGATTTGTTTGTTTCTTTGAAGCTAAGCGCAAAGCTACACAATGTGCTCTGCCCACCATGAGTATCGAAACCCGGTTTCTAGCGTTGTAAATCCGGAGACATACTGCTGTGCCACTGGGGGCCACTGCTCAAGAATAGAGGGCAATTATAACATTGTCTGCCCATTGATGACATTAGCCAGATTTCTGCCATTGTCTGTAAGATATATACATATTTATATAGTGTTTATAGTTGTTATTCTTTATGTTATATATATACACGATCACGTTTATTATTATATTAAAATATATGTATGTGTATGTACATACCAGCTTATTACATACAGAAAAATCTTTGAAATTCTAAAATACAAATCAAGTACCTCAAATTATATACACTCAATATATTTTCTGAGTAATTCGCATCTCGCTTACACGGAGGTTAAAATCATATAGAATTATTTTGATTCTCCTGTATTTTACTACAGATGTTGCTGTGGTCTAGCACATATTTATTATAAACAATTTGTTTCAAGCTTTTCCAATTTAAATCAATTACGCTATTGAAGGTAGTTTGCAAATTTAACTCAAAAATTGTTTCATCAGTATCAAGATAATCAAGTCTTTCAACATATTAGTTCTCATTCGAAATTGGTGAAGTGTGAATAATACGACATTTAGAGTACGGCGGAATTGATCGAAAACAAAGCTACTTTCTATATGGTAATAAGGTTTATCACAATGAGGACGCACTTTATTGGAAACAAGGATGTATTGATAAAGGATGGGGCTTAAAATGCCCAAAGCATCATAAAACGATACGATAAGATGGGAGCGTTATTTCAGCGACTGGAAACAATCTCGAACACGTGATGATATCCCATAATTAATAGCAAAAAGTCATGTCGTACACAGGTGATATGCTTCAATGTTATGCTCTAACACAGCAGGTATAGGGAAGACGACCAGACATGATTTGCCATTATTTTTTCTTTGAGAAATACATATTGACACTTGCAGGAAATGTTGTACATAAAGAATCATTAATTTATAGCAAGTTTCATCTTGGTTTCTTTAAAAACTATCTTCCTCTATGAACTTCCTATGACACAACCTCATATATCACCCAGTACATGACTGGTATTGATTGAGACAAGAACAGTGGGATGCTGGACTCATGTTGACCTTTAATGGTATTTAAGCTTCCACCATCACCAGGACGCATCTTTACCTCTTTCAACACCGTAATAATAGCTATGTCCTCCATGCAATTGATCAGGACTAGAATTTTGTTAACGAGAGTAACGCCCATAACCGATAAAACAGAATATTCATTAGCTTACTGGTCAGATAATGTGAAGCTAAGATTTGTTTAAAATTCATACCACGTCATATACAGGCAACATATACACATGTTCTGTCTGGCTATTTATTCTGTCATAGGTAATGACATTTGTTTTGTATATTTGCGCAAATCTGCACAAGGGTCATGTATCGGCGCTAGCTTTCTTTCAGTTTGAACTGATAGACCAGAGTCACTAGAGTAGATTTTGTTTTCTTTGTTTGTTTGTAATTAAGCACAAAGCTACACAATGGGCTATCTGTGCTCTGCCCACAACGGGTATTGAAACCCGGATTCTAGCGTTGTAAATCCGCAGACGTACCGCTGTGCCACTGGGGGGAGGAGGCACTAGATTAAAGGAAAGACAGCTAGTCACCACTCACCGCAAACTCTTGAGTTACGCTAATTGAATAGTTGGATTTGACTATCACGTTTTTAAAGCATCCATGGTTCACTGTCTAACACGTTAACTATTAGTTTTCGCCCTGCTCAATGACGTAAGTGCTCCCCCCCCGTCCACCTAATGGTGATATCATGGGATTTGTTGGTAGATATATAACTATTTTTTCTAATTATTTCAGAAGTAATAATTACATGAAAAGCTATACTGTCAACAGCCGCCAACTGGGCAACTATGAGATGGTACGAACTTGTCACAATGGGTAGATGCCACGGGTAGACTGGTGGCCAAAGAGAAGAGATGTCACTGACCTTTCCCAGCAAAGTTCGCCGTTTACCAAACAGCAAACAGACTCAAAGACCGGAAATCACGAATTCCAAAGACGGGTATTCATAGCATAGCGAACAGCTTCACTAAGAAAGTATCAGTACGCCTCCCCTTCCCCCATCTAAACAGCATTCCATAATGCGCACTATTACTGGTATTATTGTCAAAGTTCGAAAACTGATCACCTAAAAAAACACCTCCTTCAAGAAAGTGATTGCTAGAAAGATCCACATATCCCAGTCAGCTGTGAGAGAGGTAATTGAGAAAAATCTTGTAAATAAACATAAGTCACCATTACACAAGCTGCTCCCAAGAGAAATATTAACTGCAGAAAATTGTATTAAAATACCTTCTGCGTGAGATTTGGTAGTTTGTTGTGACACTGTACGAGGTCTGGATCTATTTGAACGATTGTGACAAGAAACAAACGATTTAGTGTCGGCCTCGAGATAATAAAAACTTTCTAACATGGTACAGAAAATACATGAAATATTTTCGTTAGGCCTTATAGTTCCATAAGTTTCTCTTATAATGGAAAATTTAATCTTTATAAGTAAAGCAAAGTTGAACTATAGTAACTATATCGGGGGACTAACTGAGACTTATTATGCAACTTGAAATATTTTAAGTGAATGGCCAGAACTTCAAGAAGGTTTGGCGACGAGTATGAAATTTCAAGTCACACGTTTAATTCTACATGATAATTTTTACAAACTATGGAAAATAAAACCAGTATTAAACCTCTCCACTTCCCCGACATACACGTCAAGTGACCCGACGGAAGGCTCTTTGGATTTCTTTTCATTTGGTTTGGTAAAACAGGGTCTTAGAAGTTGATGTTCATATGCAGCGTACGATTTTTGGAAATTTGAAAAGTTTGTCAAGATTTCTTATCTTAGATTGGCTTCGTTGTTCTTCCATAAGCTTGTTACAATAGAAGTTGCAGTGTCTGAAATATTAAATAATCAATTCCAAAAGAATGGACGCGATTGATGGAGTCTATGTCAAGGAATATTCAGAAATGCAAAAATAGGTCAATTTTGACTTTGAGACGTGTGTTTATACAATAGCATAACTAGTTACAAAGGTGGATATACTAACCTTTATGCATGGTATTTTGTCTCCAAATACAGTTTTATTCTGTCGTAGTGCTTAGTTCATAAAATCTATCAAGCAGTGTTTTCTTCAAAGGGCCATAGCCAAAGT
>NW_013665655.1:1155720-1168096 GCF_000517525.1 Limulus polyphemus | reverse complement strand
CTATTTAATCATACGCTTCGGTAAGACAGCGGCAAGTTTACGCACTAACAACGCTAACATCCTGGGTTCAATTCCCCGCGATGGACACAGGAGGTAGCCCAATGTATATAATCACTCCATAAGAGCACCTCCAGTAACAGTTTTAGAGAATCACACGGAATCATAAAACTATTTTTCTGTTGTTTATTTAACTTGACATAAATAATGTTGTTTCAAAATAAAAAACAAATAAATTTGTATGTTTACATAAAATATTCAAAGGATTCTTACAAATTTTCCTTCTTGTATACTACCACTTTACTCTATAAAAGTAAAAACCATGTGGGACTGGGCTTACGTGCTGCTAAATGTTTTTTTTTCTTCAAACATTTGGTTGCTTTTAAGCACGAAGCTACACAATGGGCTATCTGTTCTCTTCAACCACGGGTATCAAAACCACTTTTTAGCTTTCTAAGTCTGCAGACTTACCATTGAGTCACTGGAGAGCTTTTTGCCAAGAAATCTAAATATAATGCCTTTCATTTTAAAATAATAAATCTTATTTGGTAACTGTATTTTATTTATCGTTAACTCCAAAGACAAGTTACTACAATTACTACATTTAGACAAACATATTGTAAAGAAACAAATATGAATAGTTTTATCTACTTTTTTTCGTTTCCTTTAGATATTTTCAATAATCTTCTGACAGTACATACTACTTACAGGTGGTTAGGGCGCTTGACTTGCAATCTGAGGGTCGCAAGTTCGAATCCCCATCTCACCATACATGCTCGCCCTTTCAGCCGTGGGGAGTTAAAATGTGACGGTCAATCCCCCTATTCGTTGGTAAAAGAGTAGTTCAAGAGTTGGCGGTGGGTGGTGACGACAACCTGCCTTCCCTCTAGTCTTTAACTGCTAAATTAGGGACGGCTAGCGCAGATAGCCCTCGTGTAGCTTTGCGCAAATTTCAAAACAAACAAACAAACAAGCTACTTTCGTTGCTCTAATTATTCAAGTTATATAAAATGATTCAAAAGAAAATGTTTGGTTCCTTACCGAAACAGAGCTGATAAAATATCTGATAGAAATCATGTTCACTGGAAGCTGGAGACGAGTGTAGTTCAACGTTAAATCTGCTTATTTTCACAGAAAGTTTGCTTTACAGTGCCTAACGGTATAATATCTTTTAAAATCATCCTTTGCTGCTTCGCGTACTTTAGAAATAAAACTTGACCTTCAGGCATCTGTTACACAGTTATAAGTTTTATGTGAATACTATTTCGTTCACCTTTACTGTAAGAACGCTACACGTGTGTTTCCAAGCAGGAAGAAGCCAAAATTACGTTGTTCAACTTTCACCAAACGGGATCATTCTACCAGAACGAGGCACGAGGATTTCGATTTCACGGGGGTCCTGATAAAATCTTAGCCAATTTCAGGGTTGAACTCGCTCCACCCTTCCGTCTAGCTCTGACTGAATACAGATGGAAGCAGTGCCTCTCCACACAACACCAGACCTTCTTAAACCCACTCATCAAAAAGAAGACCACGTAATCTATAACTTAGTTGAGTGCAGCAGTGAAAAGAAAAATAAACACACACACAGATCGTCCACTGACGAGGAAGTAGGCCCTTTTGTAAGACTAAATACATTGTTCGGGCCACTAGACTTCTAGGTAGTCTAATAGTACGTTTCTACACCCGAAATAAAGTCAATTGGACGTAAAACACAATACGAGAAATTCCTCTAGGGCACCTGAAAGCCAAGTGTTAGATTTTTTTGGGCACATACATCTTTGTAGGTATATAATAGTTATAGAAATTTTTTTCTAAATAAAACATAAAACTCTGTATATTAAATGCGACTAAGGAGAGTCTACAATTATATTTTTGTGAATTAAATATGAAATTAAAGAAAACAAAACATTTCATACTACAATGTACTATACCGTAGTGCCGTTAGTTTTTCTTTACAAGGCTTAAGTGTGTTTTGTACCGAATTATTCCCTAGATGAAACCAGAGTTCCTTGTTCTTTAGTTAGTTTGGAAACAATAATCAAAACGTCTGGTCAAAAAATATAAACACATGGACACAGATTGGTGTTTCTAAAGCTTTCTTAAATATTTTCATTTATCATTTTACTTTTTATTCTGAGTTGCTATTTGTTTTTTTTTAGTTTTTGCACAAAGATTCTATTGTTAAGCATACGTTCATATGATCTATTAACGACACTGAAGATTTTTTATATATGTGTTGTTTTCTGCCTGGATAACCGACATTATATAGGGTGCCCTCTAGGTAATAGGACTCCAGAACACGTGTGGAAGAAATATATTTCCTGGGAGTAACCTCTATTCAGATAACACACCACAAATAAAAACGTAACTTAGAAAGGTCATTTCAAAATCCTATTAGTTGCAAAACAACAACAACAAACAAACAAACATTAAATTTATTATCTGTAACAGACATATTACTTTTGGCCATCGTGTATATATATACCATTTGGACTTCAGATATTATTCCAAAGAAAAGACAGCGTTTGTGCATCTAATAGACGTTTAAAATAAAAATGAAACAGCTTATTAGATAGTTAGTTCACCTTAAAAGCCCTTTGTTCTAGTTAAAGAAATTAAAATCGAAGATATTTCAAATAGAATAATTTTAAAAACTCATAATTTAAAAAAACAACGAATATTTTATACACAATTCTAAAAATGAGATTGTTTCCAGTCTCAAAATAAGAATAAAATACAAATATCTTACTGTACAGGGTAACGCTCTACATGTTTTGATTATATCACTGTGTCTTTCTTAGAGTGTAATGTTTTGCAATAAATAACACTTATCTATACAATTACCAGATCACCAATTTACACAGTAAAGAAATTTCACGCCATCTACTGACAAAATTTTCATTTCCATTTTAGTTATGTGTTTTGATCAAATTAATATCTATCTATCTGACTGTTTATTTATTAACTCGTAACACAACCCGTAAAAAACGACAGAAACGTTAGTCCTTAGTGCCAGAACTGATTATCGGTGTTAACCATTTTGCTAAGTAAGAGGCAGCTGTTCATACTAACACCTGCCCAGCATCTAGAAGTAAGACCATAACTGTTACATCATTTTGAAGTAGCACCACAACTTTGATTTCGTATCGCGTTTAAAACTGTCCCTCCTGGTAAGAGTTATAAAATTTCTTTAAAACTAAGAAAATATGATGTCAAACGATCAGTTTAAAATACAAGCATGGTGGTTCCGTTGAGAATTATACAGAAACAAAGCTCTCAGGAAAGATGTACTGTGACGAACGACAGCCCTCAGGACGTGGAAGGACGAGAGTATAGAGCCAATAGTATAATCAAAGTTTCCATTTACCATACCCTCACATAAAACTAAAAAAAAGAAGCTTTTACACAAATTATTTTGTTTTTCAAATATTTTCTTATAGTATCACGTCATTACGTTTTTCTGTATTTTGCAAGTTCCTGACACTCCAATTTTGTTTTTCAGTTGATTGATGGGATGAACATTCCGAAAAAAAATCTAAGTTACTATGTTTGAGATATATTTCCCATAAAAAGTAAATGTTCTCTAAAAATGTATGTTTTATGCTGATTATTTTATTCATTGAACAAATAAACAACAGTGTTTTAACTGAGCCTTATTCTTTATTTAACAAAGTATCCTACTTTTTTATCTGAAATCATTTTTGAAATTGCAAGTCATAAAAAATTGTTACTCACCTTCAATCACGTTCGAATGTGAGGTTAATGTTAGAATAACTTTTATTGTCATTCATTTTAAGTTGCTCTAGTAAACTAACACCAAACATCCACGTAGTTTTATTGTCAGAAAGTGGCTCTAGTAAATTAACATCAAATATCCATGTAGTTTTGTTGTCAGAAAGTGGCTCTAGTAAATTAACACCAAACAACCATGTAGTTTTGTTGTCAGAAAGTGGCTCTAGTCAATTAACGCAAAATACCCGTGTAGTTTTATTGTCACCAAATGTCTGTAGTAAATTAACACCAAATGCCTATGCAGTTTTGTTTTCAGGAAGTGGTTCTAGTAAATTAACACCAAACACTCATTTAGTTTTGTTATCATAAAATGGCTTCAGTAAATCAACACAAACCATTTAAATCAAAACAAAGCACCCAGGAAACTTGATGTCAGATAGAGGATACAGTAAATTAACAGCAAACCAAAAATCTATGACGTTTTGTTGTCAGAAAGTTGATCCAATAAACTGATTCGAAACACCTGTGTTGTTTTCTGTAAGAAAAGGTATTCAGTAAATTAACACTGAACCAAATACCCATGTAATTTTGTTGTCAAGATATTTGTGACTCCAGTAAACAAATATCAAACACCCAATTAGTTTGCTATAATAAGCTTTACTAAACCAAACACTCATGTAATTTTGTTATCAGACAGTGGATCCAGTAACTAATACCAAACTAAACATCCATGTAGTTTTGTTGTTACAAGGTGGGTCGTGTAAACTAACACTAAACTTCCACGAAATTGTATGCCAGACAGTGAATCCAGTTGATACTAAACCAAACATCCATGTAGTTTTGTTGTTACAAGGTGGGTCGTGTAAACTAACACTAAACTTCCACGAAATTTTATGCCAGACAGTGAATCCAGTTGATACTAAACCAAACATCCATGTAGTTTTGTTGTTACAAGGTGGGTCTTCTAAACGAACACTATACATCGACGTAATTTTGTGACAACTAGTGGATCCAGTAAACTAATACCGTAATAAACATACATGTAGTTTTGTGTTAGAAATTGGATTCAGTCAACTAATAAACAAACATCCACGAAATTTTGTGTCAGACAGTGGATACAGTAAACTAATACCAAACCAAACATTCATGTAGTGTTGACAGCGTTTGACGTCTCATGAAGTTAATAAACCCCAAATGACAAGCATTTAGTACTAAGATGAAATTATTAATAGTTTCTTATCTGCATTTCCATTATTTTGAACTAGTTTATCCGGCCTAATGAACCTTGGTATTGGGCGGAAGGCCTCGTCGGCACTGGATATTGCGGATGTAGTGTTGTTAATACATTTCAATTGCTTTCACTCATAAAATCTTAGGATTAAGAATGTGTGAAAGAACGAAAAAGTGTCATATTCAGCATTTTCTTGGTTTTTAACTTTAAAACCATGCGATAGAAGTAAACATTTACTCATACAGTTGCCCATGTAAGCGTTTTACTTAGAACATAATCTTAGTAAATAACAGACACATAAATGTTTCAGTATAATGTCTACCTAACTAAATTACTGTAGGGACATTGTTTGTGGTGTAATAAGTCTTCCTCTTAGCATGCAGTTTGATTTAACCAGGAAAAAAAACATTCATTTATTGGCGTGAATAAGCTTATATTTAAGTTGTTAATACTAATATTCCTCGTAAATTTTCTTAAATGTAGATGTTCAATAAATTACAAGCGTTTTGATAGATTTTCTTTGATTAAACGGTATATACAGAACTTACAAGAAGTTATGTTAGCTGACAGGGCTAAAATGAAGATGTTAAACGCCACAAGGGGTCAAAGTCAGGTGTCAAACCTTTTGCTATCTCATGAAATTTATCACCTCAAGCGACCGAGAGGTGATATTCGCGCTGAACTAATCACAGAAGGTGGGTGAAAGAGTACAGATTCAGAATCGCATGTGTAATATTGATTTCAGTGACTTATTGCACCAACCTAGTAAGTGGCACACGTAAATCATCGTCTTTCACTTTTTTGTACCTTCCCACGACTTAGGTTGTATTTAAAACTCATTATTCATGTTTGCTTCTACTGAAGATCAGACGTGCACTGTAAATCCTACGTATTGTAATATGTATGTAGTCTTAGCACAGATTAGTGAACGTGTGATACGGGGCGTATATAATTGTTTTTCACCTATAGCCTTACTGAATTAAGGTTCCATAGTTCAAATGCTGTTTCGAAGTTAAATTACGAGTTGCATTGCTTAAAGATTGTAATAAGATAGGCATACCTTGTCAAATAAACTACTACTAATAATTCAACCCTGAGCTTCACATCCTAATTCAAGTCGTCGGTTATATGAGACTGAAGAAGAATAGAAATATAAAAATGGTAAATTTGAATGATATGATAAATATATATATTGTTGGTTAGATAAAGATTGAAAATAATATATATATATTGTTGGTTAGATAAAGATTGAAAATAATATATATATATTGTTGGTTAGATAAAGATTGAAAATATTATATATATTGTTGGTTAGATAAAGATTGAAAATATAGTATAAATATTGTTGGTTAGATAAAGATTGAAAATATAGTATAAATATTGTTGGTTAGGTAAAGATTGAAAATAATATATATATATTGTTGGTTAGATAAAGATTGAAAATATAGTATAAATATTGTTGGTTAGATAAAGATTCAAACGATAATATATATTGTTTGTCAAAGAAATACTAAAGCAATGATAATTTGTTTCTTTAATAAAGATTGAAAACATGATATAAATATTTTTATTAGATAAAGACTGAAACGATAATATAGAAATTTACATACATACATACATACATATATATATATATAAATTGTGTGCTAAATAAAAATTTAATTTAAATGTTAGTGTTAGATAAAGATTGATACGGTAATATGATTTTCTTTAGATAAAAATCTATAGTTCGTTCTAGCGCAACGCTATGCATTGGGCTACCTGTGCTCTGTCCAACGCGGGAATCGAACTTAGGATTTTAGCGTTGTAAACCCGAAAATTATCCACTAGCCCACCGTTCGGATGATAAAATTGGAAACGATAATTTAAATATTATTTTTTAGATAAAAATAGCAATTATAAATACGGTTCGTTAAATAAATAATGAAACGGTCGTATAAAATGATTTTTGATTAAAAAGAAACATTAAGTTCACACTGTAGGTGATATATAAACTTTGTTTTTTTTTTGGTTAAAATATGTTGTCTGTATCCTTAGTCTTCAAAGAAACAAATAGAAATTATCAGATAGAGTTATACCACTTTTCTAAAGGAAAAAAATAAAGATTTATTCAATACACATGAGAGATTTTAGAGGAAAGTTTTCCTTTGAACCTAGTAGCCTTAAAAAATTCATTAAAATCTTTACTTTCCTTGTCGCATGCCAAGTAGGTGTATATCAGGATCAACTATTAAACTCCAACATATATTAAAATTTAGTTTGTTATTTTCTTAAGTTTAAGGTAAATTGTTTTGTGAATTATCATAAATGTACTTTTATAAAGTATTATTTATTATTCTTTAGTATTATTATTTATCTCAGAACTGAGTTTGCTTCAGGTAAATGAGGGTTGAAGATGAAAAGTTAACTTTTCGGGTAATCTTCCTACCGTTGTTTAATTATCTTTAATCTGAGAAGAGTGGATCTAATTAGACTTTGTTATGTTTAATCTGAGAAGATTGGATCCAATAAGATGTTATTACCCTTAATCTGAGAAGAGTGGATCTAATTAGACTTTGTTATGTTTAATCTGAGAAGATTGGATCCAATAAGATTTTATTACCCTTAATCTGAGAAGATTGGATACAATTAGAGTTGAGTGTCTTTAATCTGAGAATATCGGATCCAATTAAATTTTGTTCTAGTTGTTCTGAGAAGATTGGATACAATTACATATTGTGATACCTTAAGATAATTTTGAGAAAATGATCCAAACAATTTATAAACAAACCTGTTGCTTTTTTCTAAAGTTTGCATGCATTGGTTGGATTAGTGCGTAACATTATGATCGTACATTAGAACATGTCTTTGTTCTGAAGATCATGGAGTTGCATGAGATACATAACAGTAAGATATACTATATAAGATTCTTATCTTTTATAGGAAACAGCTTTAGTTCCTTCCGATTAAAATATTATAGACACATCCGGTTCAAAATATCCATAGGTATTATATACTAAAATATTGCAAACACACATTCCGGATATGAAAAATAAGCTCTACTAAAGAAATACATTTTTTTCCATATTTTCGATATATGTATATATATTAAATTTAACATTCACATTTGTAAAGAAAATAATACTTTCAAGATTTCTCCAATTTTGTTAGGGACGATTACACGTCGCCTTTAGAACTGTAGGGCATAACTTATCCATAAGAACTATACCTTGTATATATCCTAACCATAAACATAATTAGATAGCGTGGATGATGTGCAGTTAGACCAACTGATGTGGGTCGTTCATAATTTGGTGCGAGTGGTTACTGATTATTTACCTTTTCTTTTATCATTACTGTTCTTAATGATTCCGTGAAAATTGTTAAAATTGTACCCAAGTTATAAAAGAGTGCTTTCTGACGTGACGGAAATCCATATTCAACCTCTATTCTTTTGTGTATTTTCTTTGTCTTCAACATCTGGCTGGCGCGCAGAATCCTGTTCATCCAGGCCGACTTGATGCCGCAGGCAAGGTTAGGCTATGTTGAAAGTGCAGTTATTTGTTTGCTTCTACGTTGGTTAAGAAATTTGTTATAAGTACCATCTAGACATTGACCTCGATAATTATCCATAGTTATCTTCACTCCGCTGGCTAGGTTGCTGGTTCTGGATTAGTTAATTTTGTTAAGCTACTGTTGTAAACTTAATTTTAACCAAACGAAGTGTTAAACTTTTCAGTTAGCAATATAATTAAAAACACCTTTTCCTGTCTGTCTGTTTCTCTCTCTCTTTCGAGAATTGCGTTGAATAGTTGTGATTAAAAATTAATGGTATCACTTTAAGATAAAAAACTGATGAAAATGTGGTTAACAATGCCTTTAAGTCTTCGTTGTTTTCCCGGTCAGAACAGTGAACACGTTTACATCATGAGCTATAGTGATATTTTTCATGCCATCCAATCACTCAGAGGAAGCTTTCTCTGCATTGGTCTTGAAACAAAAGCACACGTTCGTTTACTATCCACATAACCTTTAGAAACAGTTGGTTAAAAGAAAACCGCTTTAGTTTTCCTATCTGATAAAAATTAAAAGTTAATGTTATAAGAATAGTTTGAAAAGTTATAAGAAGTAAAATAGGAAATGCCATTACCCGAGACCCAAAAACAACAACAATAAGCCCAAGTTACAGAACCTGCAGTTAGGTAGATAGCGCAAGCTGGGTGATGTGTCTTTTTTTTTAATCAGAGATAAGGTGGACATTGGAGATCTGGTTAAAGTCAATTTTAATCACTAATCACACTTTGTCAAGTAAGCATTATATGAAAGTCGATTTATAGACATTAAGACATAAGACAGTTGAATATTTATTGCACAGTGTCTTGAGAAGAACTGAAAAAAACATCTTTGTTTTAGAAGTCTTATACTTTATCTTTGACATACTTTCTATGTATAATGTTAAACAATACACTCGTGCTTTTGCTCTTGCACCTCATTAAATACAACAAGAGGATTTAGGATGTAAAAATAGAAGTCAGCATTGAGTACAATAATGAAATACTAGAGTCCAGGGGTTGAGGAAAGAGTCTAGGTAAAGGTATAAATTCTTCATGTTAACTTTAAGGGATGGATCAGAGATCTGAACTTGATCCTCAGGGTAAAAACACCCTCATCAATAACTAGTAAAAAACACCTGTCGAGTAAGACCAAAATCAATCAGAAATCTTTCTCAACCGTTTGTCTTCGACTTGCAATCAAATACGATAAAAATATCGTTATACGTCAGTAAATAAAAATAGTTTAAAAAGATTCCATCCCCATGAAATATGAACTATATAAGCGTTGTTGTTCCTTTCTTTCCTATGAGCCCCCCCAGTGGCACAGCAGTATGTCTGTGGACTTACAACGCTAGAAACTGGGGTTCGATACCCTTGTTGGCTAAAGCACAGATAGCCCATTGTGTAGCTTTGTGCTTAATTCAAACAAACAAAATCTTTCCTATGCTGAATTTAGTACAAAATACATGCCACATTATCTAGAATGGTTTACCGATTTTTTTTTTTGCTATTAATACAAACTTGTAATTAAATATGATATTTAAGAACCTTCAATTTTGGACACTAATCTGTGTCAATTTGAATTATCAGGGTTAACTTTCCTTTGCGAATTGTTTTAAGCATTTTTTTTTATTGAAATAGTTTCTATAACGCGTATAGAAGCCACAGTGCTTGAAATATTGAAGGCTACATAACATTTGAAAATACATGTTTGTTTGTTTTTATTTTAGATGCTATTTTTGTATTGAAATAGGTTTATAATGACTAAGAGACTAAACTATTGTAAGGTAACTAAAACTTAGAAATAAATGTTTGTTTGTTTTTATTTTAGATTCTATTTTTTGTATTGAAATAGGTCTATAATGTTCACAAAAGCGTAAGAGACTAAACTATTGTAAGGTAACTAAAACGTGGAAATACAAGTTTGTTTGTTTTTATTTTAGACGCTATTTTTGTATTGAAATAGGTCTATAATGTTCACAAAAGTGTAAGAGACTAAACTATTGTAAGGTAACTAAAACGTGGAAATACATGTTTGTTTGTTGTTAAGCAAAACTTCACAATCGACTATTTGTGCTGTGCCCACCAAGGGTATCGAAACTCGGCTTTTTAGGCGTATAAGCCTTTAGATTTACCGATAAGCCACTGCGTGGGGGGGGGGAGATGATTAGCATGGAAGATTTTCAAGCAGCGTTAACTTCATATTGCTCTTTTTTTCATGAAACGAGGTTTTAGGGATATTTTACTAATGGCTTACTTCAAGCTTAGGCATGTCTTGTTCAGGAAAGATAGGAGAAATTACTTTTTTAAGTAGTTCTATAAATTCTTGTTCACAACAAGTTTAAGAAATTACGTTTTGAATTATTCTGAGAATTTCTTGTTCAGAACACGCAATAAATTTCGTTTTGTGAATCTTTCGTCCAGGAGGAATGGAAGAAATTAAGCTTGCTTTGCTCTTTACAAAACACTGGAGAAATTATGTTCGGATTTGTTATGTGAATATTTTGTCTATGCAACATACAAAAAGTTCTAGAAATAAATGATGTCTATGTCATGCAACATAAAGTATTTTTTTGTATGGTAAAATGTAAATGTATGAAATACATCAAGTAATTTTATGTGTGATAAAATGTAAATGTATGAAACTGATCTATCAATTTCACAAGTAAGACTATAAGTAAGAGTTACTTGAGAAAACGCTTTTTGACGGGCAGGTGTAAGTTATGACGTTTCATTTTCTTATATTCTATTCTTCGTCTGGAGTAATGGATACGTTTAGAACATTTTGTGTACAGTTAGTGATGTTTATGGTGTGTATTTTTTTGTCACTGAAAGAGTTACATGATCAAAAACTTTCAATTAAAAACCTTCAAGCTTACTATTGTATGTTTGTTTTACACAGCCGAAGATTTCCGAGAAAGAAGAAAAATTTGACTTCGTTCATTTAACCATTTTAAAATACGTATTCACACACATATATATATAAAGAAATAATGCCTAAAAACTCCATTGCCTTTCTTAACTTTTCTACAACAAGATGTGATTTCATGGAAATATACCGTGAAAAACCTTTCTTCCTGTTTATTTACAAAAGTAATGACAAAATTTGACATTTGGTGACATCATTTAACGTTGGGCCCCGGCATGGCCAGGTGGTTAGGGGTGCTCGACTCGCAATCTGAAGGTCGTGGGTTCGAATTCGCGTCCCACCAAACCTGCTCACCCTTTCAGCCGTGGAGGTGTTATAATGTGACGGTCAATCCCACTATTCATTGGTAGAGGAGTAGCCCAAGAGTTGGCGGTGGGTGATGATGACTAGCTGCCTTCCCTCTAGTCTTACACTGCTAAATTATGGACAGCTAGCGCAGATAGCCCTCGTGTAGCTTTGCGCGAAATTAAAAACAAAACAAAAACTAACAAACATTTAATGTTTGTACGAGGCCTCTTTAGGTATACCTAACGTTTATAAAATATTCACAGACTTTACTCTTTTGTCATCGAAATCAAAAATTGTCAGCGTTGATTAAGAAAAGCTCAGAAAAGCTGAATTAAAATGAATGTTGAAATGTGAAGCTAAAAGTTTACAACCAATCAAAAATAATTAAGAAATACTGTAAAAAGTTTTGAAAGTAATTTTGTTTAAAATAAAAATATCTCGTTCTAGCCTATATAAGTATTAATTATTACTTTTCTCGATGGTTTTGTCATTTTATTGAGTAACTAAGTTAATTAAACTTCACACTCACCTCTATTAGCTTTATGTGTCTAAAAGTTATGAAAATAATTGTTTGAAACGTAGTCTTTTATTCACCTGTCGCCCGCCGCCCCCAGTGGCACAGCAGTGTGTCTGCGGACTTACAACGCTAGAAACCGGGTTTCG
>NW_013665655.1:1143391-1155521 GCF_000517525.1 Limulus polyphemus | reverse complement strand
GGTTTCGATACCCGTGGTTGGCAGAGCACAGATAGCCCATTGTGTAGCTTTGTGCTTAATTTCAACCAAACAAACACCTGTCGCCAGTGTTTTTCCATAAGAACGATTTTTTTTTTATCTGTAATAGCTATCAAATGAAACGAGTGTCAGAGGTGAAAACTTGTGTTAAATTAACAACGCTCCCTAGGTAGAACTAAAAAAATTGAAAATAGAAATAATTCCCTATTTCTTATATTGAGATATCCAATTATATATACGCGTAGAAATATATATATAAAGGATTTTTAATTTCAAGGATTATAGTGTTAGCCTGCCATCACGGCGATCTGAGTTTATTGTCTGTATCAGAACGTAGTACGAGTTCTTCGATTTAAAAAAGTACAGATAAAAAAAAAATTGATTGTATATTTTCGACATTTTTAGAGAACTACACAAAGACTGTTTGATTTAGCCAATGCTATTTTTAAGCTGATAGACTAGATTGAAGGCAGAAAATCAACATCACCCATCGCCAATTCTTGAACTTCTCTTGTCTGATTGAAAAATTGGGGTTTGACCATCACTCTTATAGCGCATTTGCACCCCCAAAGTGCGGAGTGTGTTTTTGCGGACCCATAGTTCGGTTACGCTAACCAGTAGGCCATGCTCGTGTCAGCTAATTTAGTTAAGGGTTGATTTTGCAACATGATACCAGTAAAAAGAGTTTTGTTGAACAGACAAAATTTTGTTCTACTTATCTATTGTTCATTTTTGAAATGAAGTTTTTGGCTTAAATAAATAAATAAGTATTTAAATTATTAATATTAGAAACCAAACTAAATGACTTATGAAAGTGCTCGGGTAGACATACATATATATATATATATATATATGTTTTTTATATGACGACGCTTTCAATTCAAAATGTTTAGTTATTTATTCATATAGATGATTAATTACGTTCAATATAATTAAGCCAATTACTGTTCAAAACATTTAGGAAATTTAAAAGTATTTTCGTATAGTAAAGATAATGTTAATTGCTATTAATACAA
Organism: Limulus polyphemus; assembly: GCF_000517525.1. Taxonomy (NCBI): domain Eukaryota; kingdom Metazoa; phylum Arthropoda; class Merostomata; order Xiphosura; family Limulidae; genus Limulus; species Limulus polyphemus. Next base: position 1,154,487 of record NW_013665655.1, on the reverse strand, counting down.
AATAAAGTTAAATTAAGTTAGACATTTATATTTTTATTTTTCTACAACAATCTTCTCAGAAGTAGATCTTAAAGTTACTGAAACATGAAGTAGGCATTGTTAATGTAGCCGATATTGTACCTAAGCATAATTGATCACGTAATGAAAAATAACTTGTAAACTATACATTACGATAAACACAAAGCCTTATAATTATATTTTAACAATATAAAATATTAAACTAGTTCTTCTGTAATAAATATTAGCAATCTCAATAAAAAAAAAAATAAAAGGCCAAATGCCATAGAAAACTAGTGCGGAATCTGGTCATTTCCCGAAAACTCAGTTTGCAGTAGGCATAAAATAAATGAAAGATATCTAGAAAATACATATGCAGATAAACAGGATAAAACATAGATTTAGAGATAAAGATGGAAAGATCATTACAGAAAGACAGAAAGCTAACTAAATCAGTATATATAATCAGATAGATAAGTAAACCTGGAAAATCTGAAGGAGGTTTTAACAATCATGCAATTTGGTATTATCTTGTTTTAATGTTCTGCGACATCAATTTACTATGTGGCAACATCATTATATACTTGATGCACATAAGCCACGCTACCTAATTTTCATATTGAACACCAACACAAAAATCATAATTTCTAATCAGGGTTGTCTGGTATAGTTGGCTAATGAAAGTGATTAATCTGCAGTTTGCATGTGTTGTGAATACTTGCAGCAATAGAATAATCAGGATGAAAGGACAGCCGTGCCGTGAGATAATGTACAGTAGATTGAAGGATATTCAAACAGCTGTTTTCTTCGTCGTTCAGAATGGTAGTTTGTGATCATATCCTGATGCACGCACACTAATGAATGAATATGTATATCTAAGTAGTCCAGGTGTTTTGAATAAGTCAGCTCTCTGATCAGTCATCTCTTAGAGCAATATTTATCATGTAGTCATTATGTCTGCATGCAAACTCTGTTCTCCAGTAAGTGTAAGTAAGTAACAGTTAAGGTGTTAGCATAATGTCTTTGGGCGTAATAAAAGCAGTTTACTGAGACCAGTTTACAATTTCTAAATAGGTGTTCTTTACCACATAAACATGAATATACGCCCTGGTTACATTGAGCATTTTTCCAAAACTTGGCTTATTGAAACCAACTGCTTAGTTTGGGTTTCTTGTTTATTGTAATTTGAATTTTGCAGTGTTTTATACAAATCCCACATAATAAAATCAATTTTGTACGGGTCTTAATCTTCTAGAATTAAAATGGTGTTAAAAATTGGCTCTCTATCGATCATACTGTAAAAGAAAACACACTTCACTTAATATGCTGTGATTTCAAGCTGGTGATTACAGTCTATACGAAGCATATATTTATATGAGTTCGTTCACCCCTGTATTTATCAAAATACTAAACTTTGTTACTTTAAGGAACTTTTTTTTCAGCAAACTTACAGATTTCTTTACCTGTCTCCGAAAGTGATTGCCGTTGTAACAGGACTACTCTAAACAACCGCCCAGCAGGGATTAGAATGTTTCAGTCTTTTAGCGTGCTTTGCGTGACTGTCTAATTCTGCAATTCTATTATTCGTGCTAAGAAGGTCATTACATGGTGTTCAAAAGGTAGATTTAAGAATTCCAAGAAGAAAAATGGTATTTTGTTTGGCAGATGTTCTGTTAAAAGTCGTATTTTAGAAAAGAGTTTAATGTGTTTGAAAATGCTTTGTCATATTTTTTAAGATCTTCGCTCTCAGCTTGCACCAGGGAAACTAGTGAAATAGTTTGGAGAATTCCGAACAAAATCTTTTAATGTCTCTCCTATAAATGTAACAGAGATGATAATATTAACTGAGCTCTAAATAAGTTATTGTATTTGTAATAAAACTAGTGATCACAAAAGATGTGTACTTCTAAACGGACAGTCTACCTGGAAAACGTTAGATGAACAACATTTCGTCACTCCAGTGGATTTCTTCAACAAGGAAATATCCATAACTAATCCCATAGACTTGAGCAAATAAAGCCAGAATTTTCTGCAATTAGCTTTTAATGGACTTGTAAAAACAAGAAAAAAACTTACTGAAACAAAAAGCAGAATAAGCAAAAGAAAGAAAAAATATCCCTTTCGCACAGTTAACATCACTAGGATAAAGAAGTCATTTTCTTTTCAAACAAGATCATTTATTGTCGCCAAGGAAAAACCAACTACAGAAACAGTTGATACAAATGACACGTGTCTAGGCTACAACGACTTGTATTGATTCAGCATAACAAAACCAACATCGTCGAGCCAGATGGACTCTCGATTGAATGACTCTGGCAGCTCAGAAAAATCTGAAATATTCGGGGGTCTTTCCACCACGGGATCTCTGTTTCGCTAACCCTTGTCCCTAGTGTTATCAGTCCCGACTTTCTTGTCAACCCCTACTGGTGAGATGGTTTTCACGTGACATTTAGGAGAGAACTTTCCTTTTGATATTATGTTTCGACGGCACATAAGCTTCTGCTAGATGCTTAGCGGACCATCTGTGATTCAGCTCGGTACGACGAGAGCCGGGAATCAGTCGGGTAGGATCGGTTAGAGTTACTGATAATTACTGTGGTGATTCACACCAACTAGGAATGTGTGAGACGTGTCAGGGAAAATGTAATGATATTTAGTGCGTCACAGTTACGCGTCCCTATAAAACAAAATATAATTTATACCTCTGGATGTTTTTCAATCTGTAATGCACGCACATTTAGATCGTAAAAGAATCTGTTTGTGTTTGTTCAATTCCCATACCCAATTCTGACATCTGTTTGTAAGTCAGCTGTAAAGAAAAACATTTATTACTCCGTAGAAAAGTACAGTTACATAGATGTATTTTTCTAGATATCACTTAGTGCTTTATGAAAGGAATTATGTAAAGTTCGTAAATAGAGGCTAAATTTTGGAATCAATTCTGAAGCCTAAACAATCATATTGTGAAAAGGAATACTGACATGTATAGTTCTAAAAGTCCATTAGTTTCAAATAAAATCTTAAATATGTAAATATTATTTTACAATAATTCTTAACAAGAACAACACTGGCAAGCAGCAACTAAAATATATATAGCAAAAAAGAAACAAACAAATCAATTACAATTATACATATAATTATACAGCTATTCATGATAAGAACAACAGGGGATAATTAGCAATGATAAGCTTAAAAAACAGAAACATTAAAAGTATTCTCCATTTCCTGACTGATCGGGAAAGGTCATTTTATCAGGATCGTTAAAAACATAGTCTTGATATCTTTTATATTGATTTTTACAAATTAACCCGAATTAATGATTTTATCTCTCTTTGATGTGTGAAATTAGCTAGTTTAATTACACTATTAAACTTGGATCACCGTCTGGCCATTTATCTTTGAATACGTTTATAAACATAAATAAATACTTGTATTCTTTTTGCTCAACGCTATGTCCACGTGTAAGCACATCAAATTGTCTGAGTGAATTTCGTGACCATATCTTAGGACCCAATCAATATAGGATGAGACATTCTACGTGGAACTAAAGTACTAGAAAGTAAAGTGGGGAGGAATTATCGGGCTACCTGGTAATTAGCATCTCGCCGCCGCCCGGTAGTCCTGATAAGGATCTGTTGTCAGATTTCATGAAATGCCCTAAGAGGTTTTTTTAGCGAAGTTAGCTTTACTTTAGAAATCTGCTGGTTTGATCGTCTCTCCCAGTGGTTTTAACTCATAATGAAACAGACATTTCAAACTGTCAAGTCAAATGATGCAGAAAACCATCCTATTATCTGCCAAGATTAACAAGACTTTACTTTTAGCTATAGCTAACAATATCTGGGAATGCTGAAAGTGCAACAGCGACAGGAGATTGTTTCTCAGGTTTTAAGTTCATTTTTTAAAAGATCGAATGCATCTGATTTTAGAATAACAAAGCTAGCTATTTTTTTATGAAATGCTATTTCTTCGGTATCTTCGAGAGAAAACATATCAATTTAACTTATTTTGTTACAAAACGTGCCTGAACGTTGATTAAAATGGCCCAAAAGGTACCAAATGTATATCACTATTGGCTTGAGAACAAATATGGTTTGCTTTCTCGTAATATCAAGGAGCGCGAGTTGGCTCTGTAATAAAGTTCTGGATTTTGGAACTGGCGAGCACTTTAATTTTGATGCGTTATAAGAGTTAAAGTTAATCCATAGCATGGATGGTGGGTGTTAAGGTGCTGCTCATTGGCTGCCTTCCCTCTACTCAATAGCTCAAAACTAGGGACGGCGGCAGACAGCTTTAGTAACTTTGCCATAAATACAAAACACAATTCATAAAATCAAACAACTTTAAGAAAAAAACATCAATGAGCTTTGGAATGAATCAAACAACTAATGATCAGTTTAATGCTCTGAGTGACAAACATTTTTAACGGATAATTTTGGTAAAATTAAAATTTATTTTAAACAATACTTGGAATAACTAAAAAAATGGCATACGTTTTTTAGCCAAATTCACATGAAACGTTTCTGTTAATTTTATCTTTTCCAGAAAATACTTTTTGCGATGAGACTATTTTCTAAAAAATCGTCAACTTTTTCCATATTGGGATTTACTGTGGGGTGCAGAATATTGGGATTTACTGTGGGGTGCAGAAATTGGGACTTACTGTGAGATGCAGAATATTGGGATTTACTGTGGGGTGCAGAATATTGGGACTTACTGTGGGGTGCAGAATATTGCAATATATATATGTGACGTGTTTCCTTCGTGATTCTACTCGCAGACTTTTACAGAACTTTAACATTGGAAATGTTTCACATCAAGCTTAAATTAGATTTCTTGATCAAATGAAGTATCGATTTTTTTTTCTCGTTTCAACTCAAATTCTTTATTGCTTATAATGCATCATTCTTTCCCATATTTAATTTTTTGTTTGTGTAACTAACTACTTTACGAGTTTTCTTATTTCCTTTACTTTTCTTGATTATGTTTCGCGATATTTGCTTTTTTACTTCTTCAGATCTCTGTTTTAACCGTTGTTCTCTTCGGTTTGACTTGAATTGAGTTCTGGTAAAGTATATCATAACTTTAGATTTGACAAAATTTCATTCACACTTTCTTTTCTTAGTCGACTGCTAATAACTTCACTATTTAAGGGGAAATGTTTTGTGAGAAAATGTCGAGTAGCTGTTTTATTGACTCGGTAGAGTGTATATCTGCTTTATTGACTCTGTGGAGTGTATATCTGTTTTATTGACTCTGTAGAGTGTATATCTGTTTTATTGACTCTATGGAGTTCATATCTGTTTTATTGACTCTATAAAGTGTATATATCTGTTTTATTGACTCTGTAGAGTGTATATCTGCTTTATTGACTTTGTAGAGTGTATATCTGTTTTATTGACTCTGTAGAGTGTATATCTGTTTTATTGACTCTATAGAGCGTATATCTGTTTTATTGACTCTGTAGAGTGTATATCTGTTTTATTGACTCTGTAGAGTGTATATCTGTTTTATTGACTTTGTAGAGTGTATATCTGCTTTATTGACTCTATAAAGTGTATATCTGTTTTATTGACTCTGTAGAGTATATATCTGTTTTATTGACTCTATGGAGTGCATATCTGTTTTATTGACTCTATAAAGTGTATATCTGTTTTATTGACTCTATAAAGTGTATATCTGTTTTATTGACTCTATAGAGTGCATATCTGTTTTATTGACTCTATAGAATGTATATCTGTTTTATTGACACTACGGTGTAGATAGCTATTTTATTCACAATATGGAGTGGATTCTGGTTTTTTGATACTAAGGAGCGAATAGCCATTTTATTGACACTAGGGAGTGGATCGCCATTTTATTGACACTAAGGAGTGGATAGCCATTTTATTGACACTAAGGAGTGGATAGCCATTTTATTGACACTAGTGAGTTACACATTAGACTGAATAATGTTTGTTTTATCCCAGGTTAAGTAATAATAATTATACACCAAACTAAATAATGTAGGTTATACATCAAAACTACTATCAACTCCTTAGTGTCAATAAAATAGGTATCCACAAATTAGTGTCAATAAAATAGCCTTCCACTTCATATTGTCAATAAAATAGCCTTCTACTTCATATTGTCAATAAAATAGCCTTCTACTTCATATTGTCAATAAAATAGCCTTCTACTTCATATTGTCAATAAAATAGTCTTCTACTTCATATTGTCAATAAAATAGCCTTCTACTTCATATTGTCAATAAAATGGCTATCCGCTCCTTAGTGTCAATAAAATGGCTATCCACTCCTTAGTGTCAATAAAATGGCTATCCACTCTTTAGTGTCAATAAAATGGCTATCCACTCCTTAGTGTCAATAAAATGGCTATCCACTCCTTAGTGTCAATAAAATGGCTATCCACTCCTTAGTGTCAATAAAATGGCGATCCACTCCTTAGTGTCAATAAAATGGCTATCCACTCTTTATTTATCCTGCTGTATAACTCACTATTTAGTCTGGTGTATAACTTATTATTCAGTCTGGAGTGGATAATTATTTTATTGACATTATGATGGAATAATTCTTTCTGTGCTCTACATAAAATTTTACAGGAACTATAACTTTTATATTACTTCCTTAATATCACTTACACAGCTCTTACTTGAATAAATAGAACACTTTCCAGCAAATAATGATATTTTGGGAAACTCAGTAGCTGTAACATATGCACTTTTCATTCCAAATACCTATGACAAGTCAGGGAATTTCGAAGACATTGACTGTCAGAGTATATACAAACAAAGTTGCTCATCAGACCATAACATATATTGTTCACAACGAATTACAAAATATATTGTGTTCAATGTGGATCATCGGGTACATTATTCATTAGGTGTATACTAGATATTCTTTAGCATTGGATATACCATAACTTACCATGTATTGGATATGGCATGCTCTGTTGTGTTTGGAATATAGCAAAACATATGGAATGTGGAACATAACACATATTGTTTTGTCTGTACTATAATATACATTGTTTAACTTAGAGTGTAATGCAAAACTCCTTACAAAATTTTAGTATAAAATACATTTATCAGCTGGAGTGTAATGTACTTGTCATTTGAAGTGAAACATACAGTGTTCAGTCCAAAGGATAACATTCATTGTTTAGTCTGGTGTATAACCATAATTATTGAGTCATATGTATAACCATAATTATTCAGTACGGTGTGTAACATTCATTATTCACTCTGTAGTATAACCATAATTACTGAATCAGTCGTATAACTAATATTATTCAGTGTAGTGTTGAACTTACATTATTCAGTATGATGTGTAACTACATTATTCAGCGTGGTGTAGAACAAGCGTTATTCAGACTGGTGTGTAACCACCATTATTATTCAATCTGATGTGTAATTACATAATTCATTTGTGTAGAAAAATAAATTATTTAGTCTGGTATATAACTGTAATTATTCAGTTGGGTGTATTAATTATTATTATTCACTCTCGTGTATGACATTAATCAGTCTGACATATAACTATCATTATTCAGTTTGGAGTAAAAAAAAATTCATTTGTTACAACAACAACTGTTATGGTGTGGACAACTTTTTTATACCTATCATAATTTGAGGCTGGTGTATAGCCCCCATAATTCAATCAGATGTATAGATATCCTCATTCAGTCTGGTGTATAACTATCGTTATTCAGGCTAGTGTATAATGTGAATTCTTCAGTACAGAATATAACGTAAGCTAGTCAGTAACGGAATATATCATATCACGACTAATCTGAAGCAGAACACGACCAGATTGTTATACCTTATGTTATTCATTGTGGAGTATAGTATATATTGATCAGGATGAACTATATATCGGACATTACTCAATCTGAAACATATGCATTATACCTGAAAGTGAATTTTGTAAAATCAAAATTGTAATAACAAATTTGTGACTTGTACCACTTCTCTTGGTGGTGATAGATTTTTATATGTTTCAATCAGTCAAAAAGCTGTGCCAGTTCATGAAACCTCTTCTAAAATATGCAACTGACTTCCAAGGAATAGAATCAAAATTATTCACGAGAAGAGAGGATTGGAGGTTTACCACAAAGCTGTTAAAGTAATTACTGAAATACCTTAACTGTAAGGAAGCCATAAAAGAAACAGAGAAGAATATATTCAGATAATAGTTAGTGCACTGATAAACAAAGATCGATGTATAACATAAGAAAAGTCGAATGATAGACCAAGAAATCGAAGTAAGATGTAGTCAGGAAAAAAAGATAAATTTAGGGATCAGTAAGGCGAATTGGAAGAGGATTATATTAATGAGATGTCCCGTGCTTAAAATTCAACGCAATCTCACAAACAAATGTCCATATTGATTAATTTTGTCAAATACGCTCCCCACCCAAGTGGCCCAGGCGTAAATCTAAAGGCTTATAATGCCAAAACCCAGGTTTGATACCCGTGGTGGACACAGCGCAGACAGCCCATTGTATAGCTTTGTGTTTAACAAGAAACTAACAAAAAAATCGTAAAATATAAAAATGTTAAACACTGATACACACACAGAGAACAGGTATAAGAACACGTTAGAATCGCCAATATGAAACCTTCGTTCGACAAGAGTTAAGGAAATGTAACGCTGAGAGTCAATTAACGGCATACTGGAAAAATCTAACAATTTCCGAACAGGAAATATATCAGAAGTAAATAATAAAATATGGCAAATCTTCCATATGCGGTAAAATAGTTACTCAAATATTAAAGAAGGAAGGGAAATATGTGACATAAGTCGTATTATTGAACAAGTATAACATTATATGTTAAGGAAGAAAACGGTGAAAAAAACTGACTGAAAGTAGTTTCATTATACTGCTTAGGAAATGAGTCATACAAGTATATAGTAACTACTGGAAAAACTTTGCCTTTTTTCAATGGTAGTAAGATTTTGTGAATACATACTGAAAAGAATGACCAAGAAACCAATGAGGAACTGCAAAAAGTTAAGCTGAATTCATAGATGGTTAGGAAATATGATAATCAGGTTTACAACTTAACATATTTACGGAAAAGTAATGGGGTAACGAGCACTTCTCTTTATCATTTATCAACTTCATAGAAAATACCGAGTGTCAATGATTTAATGGAAATTTTTTACAAATCTAAGCTGCTTTTGGACCTCCACTATATCTCAAAGTCTTTAAAATGTCATTTCAGCCAAGAGACTGGTAGTGGTGTCAGAAAAGTTGTTGTTTTTTGTTATAAAGCACAAAACTACACAAAGGACTATCTGTGGTCTGTCCACCACGGGTATCGACACCCGGTTTCTAGCAGTATAAGTCCGCAGACATACCGCTGTGCCACTGGGGGACAATAAAAAGAAAAGAAAAGAGCCGTGCGACTGGCTTTCATTGCAAATGTTTGAAAGCCAAGTATACAATCTACAACAAAGCATTTCAAATATATTCTACATTATCTGATTAGAGATGCTGTGATTAAGTTGAAGCAGTTTCGCTTTCGTCGAAGGCAATATGATATGGAATTGTTAATTGAAAAAAACAACCTCTTCAACAGCAACAGAGTTCTGTTTGTTAAAAAACAACATATTCCAGCCAAAAGCATGGTTAATAGCATAGTTGTGAAGTAAGCGAAAACTTAAATGTTTTCTATGCGATGTAAGAGAAGGATGCGACTACATTTAGAAGAAGGAACGAACAACTGGTGTGACTAATGCATTTTAAAAGCTCTTTCTACTAATGGAAAGGCGGCAATATCAAAAGAATGTCCCACCTGAGGTTTTAACATTCTCTAATAAGGTCTGTTGAAATAAATGGATGTGAAAGAAGGACAGTGGAGAAATTGAACTGTTAGTGGCTGAAAAATTTAGATATGGGTTGAAATCCAGGGGCTCAGGAGGTATTTCCTTAAGAGCCTGAAAAAAATGTCTTCTTACAGAAGTCAAGACAAAGTATATAAGATTATTTGATAAAATTGTTATCGTGATAGGTATGATTCCAAAAAAGCCTTTTCGCAGAAGGTAAGAGGGATTAGTGGCGGTAAACGGCAAGAGTTGACCGGAGATTATCATGGTGAAGAATAATAAATGGATCAGGAACAGAGCTCAGTGATGTCACAATGATAATTCTATCGCCTATCGTTAACTTAACTTGAAATAGAATATTTTATGAATTGTCCTTTTAACTGCTACAAATCAAGAGAAAGCAAAATTGAATCAGCACACTTGGTATTTATAGAACTAAAAAACAGCTTCAAGTTGTGTATAAGATATGTTTAGTAAAAACTGTGTGCCCTATATTTTTAATATTCTAAATAAAATATTTTTTGTTTGTTGTAAGCACAAAACCACCCAATGGGCTATTTGTGCTGTGCTGATATCCGGTTTTTAGCGCTGAGCCACTGTGGGGGAGGCTATAAAATGTTTATACGTAACTAAAAATATTGTTTTAATATATGGGGAAGTTTAATGCTCAAAAAATGAATCAATCTGTGAATTGTTTGTTAAAATGCTGTGAAAATCTGGCAATGTTTTATAAGTATACAAATATGTATATGAAACTGAGGTTACGTGAATGCATAAAAATTACATATAATAAGTTACAGATTACCCAAGGACGGAAGATTATATGAAAGTAAAAACAATGGTTATACAAGAGAGGGAAAACGATATGAATGTTCAAGTAGAAGTTTTGTAAAAATAGTGGTTAAATTATGACATGAAAATAATATATCTATAGATTTACTGGTAAACTAAATACACCAGCGGTTATATAAGGACGACAAAAAGCTCAGTTATTATGATTTCATGTATAGGAGAGATGTAACGGGAATGCAGGAGACGAAGGCGAAATGATCCTATCTTATACTCAACATAATAGATGTTTTATGTCTCTAACACGAATTGTAGTGAAATATACTGGAAGCCAACTCTTACTTCAATTTTTTTCATCATTTATTGGTTGTGATATCCAACGAATTTTACAAGACTATCAGATATAAAGAAGGTAAAGTTTTTGTTTTAGAAAACTAAATCTAAATTTAGGGGTAGTTTTAACTGTAAATAGAAATTAGT
>NW_013665655.1:1131409-1142391 GCF_000517525.1 Limulus polyphemus | reverse complement strand
GTTAATTATTCCGTCCATTTACTCTGTTCTTTCTATCCCTCGTGGTTATGCATTATGAAATGTTGGAGGGTAAACCATAAATTATAAACTATTGAAAAGAAAAGCAGATATTACTTGTAAATATAGTAGTCTTGAGTCTTCATCATAATATATATATATATACACAAATAAAACACAAGAGCTTCAAATGACTAAACATATGTAAGCCTATGTTAAAACCTGAAGTACAACAGGCTCATCCTAGTGGTGTAGAGCTTAATAATTCTCTTTTAAGGATGATGTTATAAAACTTCAAACGTAATAAAATTTGTGAATTTAGTTGTTACTACAAATTCTGAGCACTCTACTGAAATGTATCTTAAAATAAGTATCGTGAAATGTGTATGTTAAAAAGAATGAAATTGTGTTCTCGAGTGATATGTAATTTATACAGAAATTTAAATTAACTAGCATCGGTCCTCCGCTGGGGCAGCGGTAAGTTTATGGACTCAGAAAGTTACAGTCCGGAGTTCGATTCCCCGCGGTGGACATAGCAGATAGCCCAATGTGCATTTGGTCTGAAAGAAGGAAAAAAAAATACTAACATCGTATTTGTTTAATAAAAGAAAAGCATGGCTTACGCTAAAAGTATCTATCTATCTGTTGAATAAAGTTCTTCTAAGACTCACAATGAGAAGTTATGAAGAAAGGAAGAGACTGTTTATTTATTAGATAATTTCTTGAATTAAAAACAGTTATTGAACCAAAGTGTTTCCCGTTACAGTCTTGAACGTTTTCGATGGCTATTTATTGGTGAGTTTTGTTTGTTTTGTAGGGTTTGAAGCCAGTATTGGAATTGGGAAACAGTCACGCTCGTGCAAAAAACAAAAAATGTGAAGCTTTTAGTGTTCCATACAAGTGACCCTCTTCTTTATGTTCATCTGTAAAATTTAATAGTAGCGTACAACTTCTTGAACATAGGACCCTCCCTAAATCTGGGTGGATATTAGCGAGACTGACTGGTTAATTTGATAAGATTTAAGTGATGAATAAGTGCGGTAATCTATGTAAAATTGTGTCAGTTTCAGATTATTTTCGTACATATTTTACCTGTCCTTGCAATTAGACTATTGGATCTCCATTCATTACATCTCTCTAGCCCTTAAACGTGTGACTCTGGTTAAGTTAAAACGGTAACGTATGATCCATCACTGATTAACTGTAATCAGTTGTTTAAAGGTGTATTATTCTTATCGTCTCATTGTGTTATTTACTGTCATTAGCTTAGTTATAAAATCTCAACCAAGAATGGCGTAGAACATTTTTTATGAACCAAAAAATTAATATGTTAAGGAGTTTACACATGGTACATATTTTATAAAACTAGAAAGCCTTGTTATCATTTACACTGATTTCAGGTTTGTACAGAAACAAAGATAGTCCTTAGTTCAACTTAAACTCAGATTAAATCTGTTTAATTTCACAAGATTGAAGCGGTTAAGTAAAAGTTTTCACTCGCCTTGGATGGTGTTGAGTCATTCCTATAGGAAATGCGAAAAAAAAACGGAAAAAACTAGGAAAACAAAGAGAACAACGCACAAATATATTGATTCATTTTACATTTTCGAAGGATCAAAGTTTCTCCTTCGAAAATTACTAATAACCGAAGCTTATGTACCTAGGTTTCATTACATAATTCGTCAATATATAGCATAATATAAATGCATATCTAATTCTCAGATTCTATAAAGCTAGAAATATGTGAGTGCAAGAAAAGGTATTTATTGTGACTATAAAAAAAGAGGAAATATCTTCCTGAGGTACTATATACACATACTATATTCTGTCGTTTATCCATCCTGCTTAATCCATATTAATCATGTGTTCTTGTGAATCTGTATTTGGGATGTTCACATAGAGTTAGCCATACTTGATTATATATATATATATATAGTTGAACTCTTCTGCTATCATATTTCACGGAGAATTGTGAGATAAATCTCTAAACTTAATACGTGTTGAGTAAGATAGCAGTAGAGCCTTAAGCATCTAGTGCGAGGGATGAGACCAGGTTTACATATGTCAGTCAAAATAGAACGATACTTCCTTTTCCATTTAAAATATATATATTTGTGGTTTAAAGTCTTACTGAATTCCGTATTAACTTTGCGCGAATTTTTCTTATAGCACGAAGTCGTTAGGTGATTCTGCTTCAAGTTTTGATGCATATTCTTATTTACTTCAGATTAGTTTGCTAAAACTTTCTTAATGGAATCTTCTCGTTGGAGATTTTGTGTTTTTTCTCGGTACCTATACCTCTACACTAAATGATAAATTAACTTCTGAATACCAGTCATTTGTGAATTGAGTTAAGGATTTCGAGCCCATGTTGTTCGTAACTTTCCTCCAGTTCTGCAGAAGATGACCACTGTTCTTTATAACTAAGGAATTTATCTCCCGTTCATACTACCCTAAATAGTGATTAGTAGCTTAAGAAACATGTACATTTATATAAATAATAAAATCACGAAAGAAAGTATCTTATATAATTCCACGAATTTTTGAGTCAGTTATTCAGATTTAATACCATTGTTTGTTGTGGATAGTCCTGGGTGCTCACGTGATCTCTACGAAGAAAAGAATAGTCACGTATGGCGTCTCACTTCACTTGCTAGTCCTGTTTAACGAGTTAGGTAGCGTTGAAGTTTAAGAATCAGAGAATGACCTTTACTTTTTATATTGTTACATGAACAAACAAAAAATAATAATAAAAAGCTCTTATTGGGAGTATTATAAGTCGACCTTTATTGTCTTATACCTGGATATCTTCACTTTGTAAACTTGTTTCTTGTTTGATAACAAAGACATTGAACTTTAATTTAGTCTAAATTTATAATTCAGTGACATTTTTTTAATCAAAATCACTTCTCTCTATCTACTGTTCTACGACATGTTTTCTTTCGGTGCCCTCTCTTTTCTTTGCCTTCTGACATCCATGTTGGGGATATCTTAGTGATGTCGAAACTGAACTGGGAGTTTGAGTTTGTTTGTTTGTTTTGAATTTCGCGCAAAGCTACACGAGGGCTATCTGCGCTAGCCGTCCCTAATTTAGCAGTGTGGGACTGGAGGAAAAGCAGCTGGTCATCACCACCCACCGCCAACTCTTGGGCTACTCTTTTACCAACGAATAGTGGGATTGACCGCCACATTATAAGGTCCACACGGCTGAAAGGGCGAGCATGTTTGGTGTGACGGGGATTCGAACCCGCAACCCGCAGATTGCGAGCCGAGCGCCCTAATCATATGTATTTGAGTTTAGGCAAGACATGCACAAAAATGCACCAAAGTTATGCAAATCATAGTATTTTAGAAATCTTAGCAATTTATCCATGTGATAAAATCAGAGGCTGGATCACTTTGGATTACGGAAAATAACATATAAAATTGGTAAACAAGGTTTAACTTTCGACCTAGCACGAGAGCACTTGCGACTTTTGAACACAGAAACTTAGTCACTCCACAGTCTCTCAAGCTGCTTTCATCCATTAACAAAAATAGGAGAGTGAGGATTGGACTAGATCGAATTCAAGCGGCTCACCACTGACTAATCCCTTAGAGGATTTTACTTGTTAGTCACCCTGTTAATTTCTAGCCCAAGGATATTCCTTCTCTGGTGGGAAGAGGATTAAAACAATACTTTATCAAAAGCGAGGTTTGAAAGTAACTTCAACTTGAGGAGTGAAACTCCCATCACGAAACCACTTTAACACATTTCTAAGAAAGCTTATTACACTTGGATTTTTTTCTATTTCTTTAGGTATATATATATATATATAGAAGAATATTATGTAGCACAAAATCTCTTTCTAGGGACAGTTCTCATAGTTCACGCATTTCTTGCTTTCACAATCTGGTACTGAGGGTGGAGAAAATAATGAAAAGGGAGGAGGAGAGATATTTCACCCGATAACATTTTAAACATAAATCTTCCTTTCTTTGTTCGTTGTTCAGGTGTGGTTATTGTTAATTATAAACTAAAGACCTCCAAGCAGTATTTCAATTAACGTAGGGGCCTGGTATACTTCATACATCAAGTCATCTTCTCCAACGTTACTAATGGATATACCATAGAACGTTCCTTAGAAGTCATTGTAAATTTGGTTTTAGAAAGCAAACAAAACAGAAAAAGAAAGCCGTCAGTCTGAAGATCTAGAAACCTTAGCCTCACATCGCAATATATATAATTATTTTTCGGTCCACACAAAAAGAAACTGCAGAATCTGATTTTACCATGTCTTGTTTGGCTTGAGCCGAATAAAATGTATGTGTATTGTCAACTGCATAACACTTCAATTTATTTTTCTAGTTTTTATTTTATTCTGTTTTTTATGTCATGGATACAGTCGTAATATATCCTTTCAACTTTATTCACAATAAACTCGGAGTTTGTAAACCTTTTACAATTTTACAATTATTTATCACTGTTCTCATCGTTAAACTAAATGGCATATAAAGGACATGACATATATCAGTTGTTTGCTAAACATAGTTACGTATTAATTGTGAAGTGTTACTGATTATGTATATTTGGCAAAAGTGACAAACAGGAGTAGTGTCAGTTATGAAACGGTACTAAAATTATAAGTATGTCTATGTATAAGTTACGTTCGGTTTCAGGATACATACAGATCAGTTAACACAAGAATTAAAGTAGAAACCCGATATACCCTTACATATAGAGGAACATCATAAAATATAAACCCCCAAATGAAAGCGTTGTTTTGTGAGCTTGAAATGGCGACTGCACAACAGAAAAGTGTTCTACTAAAAAAAAAAATAATCAGATTTCGACTCATGTGGAACGTTAGTTTCCCAGAACCTATGGCAAAAGAATCTTGACTGGTTAGTGCATTCAGCGGTGATATCGTCAGTTCCAGCAGGAAAGACAAATTATCGTGGGTAACTTTGCAAACCGGATGAACAATTTTTGAACACCTTGTATATATATAAATGAATTATAGACTTCAGTTCTCCCATTATTCGTCTACTGCTGGCTAACATGCCAGAAGCTAACGGCATGGTTCCCTAATACGCCGATGTTTTAACGTCTTTTTATTTTCTTACACGTCTTACAACATACTTATGAATCGTGTACATTAAACATCGTGGTAATTGGATTATCACTGAAGTTTCATATGTACAAAGCATTGGAATGACTAGATATATAAAGCTGACAGATAATACCGTGATAAAATGATATTATTAGTTCGTGTTAGAATTAGAATCCAGAGGTTTTAAAATCTTCAGCAACTTATCAGGATTACCATTTCTCATTCTTTATGTTCACTACTCTCTGCTGTCTTTCTCTGACGTCATGAGCAATAGTATTGTTTTCGCAAACGAACCTGCACCAAGACACTATTACCACCTTAGAGAGAAACATAATAGTACGTCAACCAGCAGGTGGGGTGATGACTTATACCACAAAACTGGGGACCACTAAGATGTTATCAGTAAAACCACTTTAAAACAGATGGTGACGTACACATAATTTCTGATGGTCCCATTTTTTATTTTGGCAGAATAGACTTCATGTCATTTAAAAATGTGATTTTTTTTCTTCATTACAAGAGTGGTAGGGAAGAAAAGAGTGGTAAAAGAGGTTATAACATCCGACGGATTTTCGTGTAATGATCCATGACTGAGGTTTTGATGACAAGAACTACAGACATTCACCATTCGGACCTGATTTCTACTCTAAGTTCTAAAATGTTTATGTGTAAGTATTCTATAATCCTATAGCACTTAAATAAAAACTAGGGAAAACTGGTGAGCCTATAATTGTTATGTTTGTAAGTCTATCAAGGAGCAGTTCAAAAAACCACTAGCGTCGTACATATGGGACAGACAATAAAAACTAGGTACCAGTTCTATAATGAAATAACCGAATGTGTGTTAGAGAGACAGGTGTCTGCGAAATATGACCCATGTAGCAGTGGACATGCATTGTTTATCAAATTTAGCAAGTCACAGTTGTCAGTAGTTGGTAGTGTATACGTACCTAGTTAAATCGGACTTTACCAAGATGTTAATATACGGGTGTGATAATTAGATTCACACACACATTTACATATATATATGTGTGCGTGTATTGTACTAGTTTTGGCACCACAAAGAAAGCAATAGTGCTCATGTAACTAGCCAACATAACAATGAAGAAATGAATAATCTTTACTCGGTAATTAACTAATGCAATCTGTTTCAGCAATACAGTATATATATGCAGATCAGTTTTATATAATTATGAACGTCTTTCTAAAAAAAATATAAACAATACTCATTTTGTAGTTAATACTTACATTAAAGGAGCTCCTGATGTAAGATAATGTAGTAAAATAAAGCTAAAATGATGACAATATAAGGGTTTTTGATACAGCAAATTAATGTATAAATATGTGAAGGTCAACATTTTAGAATAAACCCAGATTGTTAAACAATCAAGAAGTTGATTAATAATTTGCAGTATTATTTTTTTCATCACAGAGATCCTTTTATTTTTTTATTCTTCTATTTAAGGAATAGGTTCACAAATACAATTATAATATACACATATGATCCTATAGACACACACACACACACTTATGTATGTATACACATAGCACGGAGGGATATTTATTTTAGAGAAGTTGAAATGTCCGAAAGTAAAACATAATTTACAAGTCGCTTAGAAAATATTGTTAAATCTATTCACTAAGAAAACATTAAATAAAGATATTTGAAGATATTAAATACTCTTATACTTCTATAAGAACGATAATGAAAAATATTGTGACAGCTTTTAAAAATTATTCTAAATGAGTAACTTTTTCTAAAGATAACAAATCACAATAATTAAGAATTACTAATTTATTTAATTAATATAAAGTACATTAACGTTTATATT
The DNA here is from genome assembly GCF_000517525.1 of Limulus polyphemus. Lineage (NCBI taxonomy): Eukaryota > Metazoa > Arthropoda > Merostomata > Xiphosura > Limulidae > Limulus > Limulus polyphemus. The sequence continues at coordinate 1,135,469 of NW_013665655.1, read as the reverse complement.
AGACAACCAATCTTCATGCATATAATATAGATTCTGAATTGGTATTAAATATTAAAGAAGTGGTTTTACATACTATGAATAAGTTATGTATTTCTTTTCATCTTTATTGCCTGCACTGAATAGTTATTACGTTGTACTGTAAGTCAACCTGACTTATCATACTTTGTATCTTAATTAAATTTGGTTTTCATAAATACAAAAGAGTTAAAAGGAAATCTTTTCTTCATATCCAGCACTTTATAACCAGGAAGTTCATGTTGATTTAGATAAGGAAGGCGTTCCTGTTATGGCTCTAAAGAGTCATCTAAGTTATATATATATATTAGCTTCACACACATATATATGTGTGTGTGTTAGTGATGCCATAATAAACACATATTAATACTTGTGTATGTGTATCTAATCATGATTGCCTTGGTAACTTGTACAGTTCAAATTTACGTTTTACCACCTCAGTAAGGTTTAGAGAGACGGAAGTTTCTACGTCTCTTTGATAGAATTCAACAAAGAATGTTCCATCAGTGCATGTCATGATTCATACAAACAGTGGTGCTACTAGACGAAGCAGACATAGAGTATCGTTTAATTACATTAATTTATAATCTTGATTCATCTGATGTCATATATGTTCATGTGAAGTGGGTAAAAAAATAGAACACAATGTTTCAGCATTTTCCTTGAAGTTGAGGTAAGCAACTGTATGCTTTAATAGCATATTTATAGGTGTATCTATTGACAAAAGTCATTATATAAATTTATCCATTGTGAAAACTAACGTATGAGGCTTTCTGATAAACAACGAAACCGCAGTTCCACATATTGGTTTTCAAAAACACATTCACATACAACCGTTATTTGACCTTAATGTCGAACTGTCATACTACATAACACATTTGATCTTCGTGATAGTTTGATAATGTGAATTATTTTCGAGAGGTGCAGATAATTTTGATAGACTACTGGACTGTGGACTAAAATATATTAGATTGTTTAGAATAATAGGTTAATTTGTTATTTTACATCTTATATCATTCTATTGTTTTCGTTTTATAGTACTTGAATATACGTGCGGATTATACATATTGCCTGGGCAGTCGTGGGTAGATATTTCCAAGAGCTAAATGCCCAAATATTTGATTTGTTAAAATTCTTCATTCAAGAAAACTTAAGATAAGATTCGACTAAGTTATTGTTAATACAAAAAACAGTAAACAGTGGAGATCGCAGTTTATTTTGTGGCGTTAAAATACTCGTTATATTAAAACAACAACAACAAACATGGCTTTGTAACTTTGTACGTGAAGATGTGGCAAGTTTGAGAATTATTAAACAATATACAAGCCATCAGTTGGGTATAAGATAATAAGTCTCACTTATAAATGAGAGAGTTTTTATCATTTACCTCAAACTCCTAGATAAAAATATGCACTTAAAATTAGTTTATTTTGATAAAAAAAACTGGACAGGCCCAGTCATGTCTTTCTAAACAAACAGACAAACAGTAGGTTATGTTGTTAAATCTCTGTGTTTGTTTTCTGTTAAAAAAAGAACAAAGGCAAAATGTAAAAAGAGAGTTATATTTAGAATGACAAACAGGTGTAGTTCGACCCTTTATTTATATAGTGTTAGATGGAACAAGAAGCTTTGGCTCTTACCGCCTCCATTTTATGATCATTTTTTTCCGTCTAGTTATGTTCAAAACTTTCAGAATTATTTATGAAGCTGATGAATATAGTTGACAGTTTGAACTCTTGGAATGTAGGTGGGAACCGGATCAAATATAGCAGCCTAAGATAGATAAAATATTTATTTTTTAATCCTATGCTAAGAGCCTTGTTGACAGTTCAGAAACGAAGATGGCACTACAAAACGATTCGTCTCTGATATTCATTTACCTCGTGGTGAAAAAAAAAATTAGAAAGAAAATATTTTTGTGAGTATAAGCTTCAGATCATGAGATAAATTACCACACTCAAATCAGGCGAAGCTGTCTGCTACAGCTGCACTGTGAGCCTCCGTGACAGTGGAAAGACACGCAACCACAGCTGATGATGTACGTGTCAAGAGCTCTGGATGATGGCTTGACGCTGATTAACCTATTAAACCAAGAGTTCTACGCTAAAGTTGAAATGAGGTAGTCGATTTCTTCTGACACATGCGGTGGACGTGACCACATGGGACATGAAGCAAGTAGATCCATGTATCTATGTATCAGTAATTCCCATCGCTCAGAACCGCAGACCTTTCCAGATTAACTACAAAGACAATATCTGTCCTTCCAAATAAGGCTCCATACAAGGTAATACCAGACTAATATTTTCTATGAAATATATGATAGGGTTTAATATATATATATATATATATTTACTTTTCAAAATACAATTGCTACTTGTAGCTACGTCGAAGATTTACAGATGTCACAGTGGAAATGTTTCGTTCAAAATGACTACTGATTTTATGTGAGAGTAAAAATATTAATATATGTATATGTTGCTATCACGTACCATTTCTGTTGGCAGGCAGGTTCAAGATATTCATATAGCTATAAAAATAAAACTTTGAACGCTCATCTACTTCTAATGATAATCTGAGTTGGTAGATAATTGGATATTTCTTTTGTGCTTCTGCCCTGAAAATAGGACAAGAAATAAGCGGATCTTGACCTGACCTATATCGTTTTGCTATGTTTCTCTCTACCTTCGATTAAGTGAATTTTACTGGCACTAGATAGAAAAGGGTTCATATAGTTTATAATGTGGGTATTGTGTCACAGTTCGTTGTATAACTAGCAGTCGTGGTTAGTATAATACGAGGGTTTTGTTATCGTTCTTTATAGTTTAAAAAATAACAAATCCTTTATTCATGTACCAAGTCGCCCAGATTGCGTTGGGCAAGTCCACCATTCCACCCTCTACGAAATTATATAATTGCGCAATAGATAATCCTTAAACGACACTTACTTAACTTTTTTTTTATACTAAAATAACGTAAGGACTATTTTCTATAGTTTTCATACGGCAGTTGAGGACACTGTCTCTGAGATAAGGTCACTGACTACCAATGACTACATATCTTATGTCTTACATACCGGAGAGGATTTATAAATATTCTATTCAGAATGAGCTAGAAACATTTTTTTTTAAAGGAACTCTGAATGTCTCTCGATGTGGTAAGTAAGATCTGTTACAGCGAAATCATGGAATATTCTTCATGAAAATAATACTTAAACACTATTTATGATTCAGGAAATGATGATAGAGTCATCTAGGGATAGAAAAGATTAAGTTCGTGAGGGAAGTAATTATCCACTGGATAACGTTAATACTTTGAAGAAAATTAAAGATTTTTTAAGCAATGGAAAAAAAACATAGTTGAATAGAAAAAAATATGTAAGGAATGGTGATTAATTTGGTGAAGGAAAGCTAATTATCTATAGAGTATTAAAAAAGTTAGAGGATAGTATGAATTATATATATATATATATGACAAGTGATAAAATTAGTGAAGGTTAGGAAAAAACTGCAAATAGAAATAATAGTCAAAGTATGAAAAAAGTTAATGGAAAAAAGCAGTTAATCAAGAAAAAATAAAAAACTTAGTTTGAAAAAAATATCCAAAGTAGAAAAAAGTTTGCTGAAAGAACATATTCAGAAAATTAAAGCCACAAAGTTGACGAAGAAAATGAAATATTCAGAAAATAATTCCAAAATCAGCGAAGACAGCAAAGTACTCAGAGAAGGATAGCAAAGCTGTTGGAGAAAACAAAGTACTCAGAAAATTAGTGCATCAAAGTTGGTGGAGAAAATTAAGCATTCACCGAATTAGAATACCGAAGGTGACAAGAAAAATGATGTGTTTAGAGAAGAGGAATAAATTTGGCGAATTGAAGAAAAATTACTATGAAGAGAAGGACGGTAAAGATAGTTCTCGAAAAAAGTCATGCAGAAGAGCTTAATGGTGTTGGTAGAAAGCGCCAAATTATTTTGAGAAAGACAGCAAAGATGGTAGAAACATAAATGGTCATGAGACGTATAATAAATTTGGTGAAAAAGAACAAAAT
>NW_013665655.1:1130071-1131388 GCF_000517525.1 Limulus polyphemus | reverse complement strand
AATTATTTTGAGAAAGACAGACAAAGATGGTAGAAACATAAATGGTACATGAGACGTATAATAAATTTGGTGAAAAAGAACAAAATAGAATATTAAGTTTGAATTATGTCAAACGGTTAAAGGTCTGAGTAAGTAACGTTAAACAGTAAGGTAAAACTACAGAAAAATATTTTAAAGTCTTAAAACTATTCAACTTAAGACTGACAGTCAAAAACTACAACTGGGTAAAACTTAGTGTCGATATAGCAAAAAGTAACTGTTGGTTTTAACAGAGAACATTTTGATTTATGCTTTTAAACTTTATTTTATCTTGTGTTTCATATGTTTTTGATAGATTGACGATGTTAATAAGCGGAGGATTACGAAAAATTAAGAGAACGATGATGAGAATATCATTGTAAGAAGACAAATTATTGAAATAGTGATGACAAAGTTGGTGAAAGAGAACCGATATCTTACCTAGAGTAGGATGATAAAGATGGCAAACTAATGAAAATGAAAAAATTATGTAGAGGAAAATATTAATAATTCTGGTGAAGGTGAGAAACATAACTATAGAAGAATGATAATAATGGTAAAGTAAAGTAACTTCTTTGAAGACAAATGATACTACTACAAATGAAAGCAACTATAAGCATTAAAATACTAGTAAAGGGAAGAAACTTAACAAAGAACAATGATAATACTGGTAAAGCAGAGCAAATTAACATTAGAATAATAATAATAATAATACTGGTAAACAAGATGAAATTAACTATAGGAGAATGGTAATACTGATAAAGGAGAAATTTTTAATTTGAGAGGATTGATAATATCGGTAAACAAAAGGCAAGTTAACTAGTGAATGATAATAATAATACTGGTAATGGAGAGCAGTTTAAATAGAGAAGAAAAACATTACTGGTAAAGGACAGCAGATAAACTAGAGAAGAATGATAATGCTGGTAAAAGAGAGCAAGTTAAATAGAGAAAATGATAAGAATTGTAAACTGAAACAGCTTATTTGAAGAAATATGATAATACTTATATATAACAACAGCATAAGTTGAGAAGAATTAAAATACTGGTAAAGGAGAGCAATATATCTAGAGAAGAATTGATAATGCTGGTAAAATAGACAACTTAATTAGCGAAGAATGATAATGCTGGTAAAATAGACAACTTAATTAGAGAAGAATGATAATGCTGGTAAAATAGACAACTTAATTAGAGAAGAATGATAATGCTGGTAAAATAGGCAACTTAATTAGCGAAGAATGATAATGCTGGTAAAATAGACAACTTAATTAGAGAAGAATGATAATGCTGGTAAAATAG
>NW_013665655.1:1119494-1129071 GCF_000517525.1 Limulus polyphemus | reverse complement strand
TACAACTTAATTAGCGAAGAATGATAATGCTGGTAAAATATACAACTTAATTAAAGAAGAATGATAATGCTGGTAAAATAGACAACTTAATTAGCTAAGAATAATAATGCTGGTAAAATATACAACTTAATTAGAGAAGAATGTTAATGATGGTAAAATAGACAACTTAATTAGCAAAGAATGATAATGCTGAATAATTAAGTTGTCTATTTTATCATTCTTCGCTTCGCTAATTAAGTTGTATATTTTACCAGCATTAGAATGATAATGCTGGTAAAATAGACAACTTAATTAGCGAAGAATGATAATGCTGAGAGTGTGAAGTAACATACCTAAAGAATAATAATACAACTGGTAAATGAAAGAAACTTAACAATAGAAAATGATAATACTACGAAATGAGAGAAGGATGATAATACTGGTAAACGAAAACAACTGAGGTAGACAAAAATGATAATATTGGTAAAGGAGAAAATCTGATCTTGAAAAGAATGGTAATACTTGTAAAGGAGAGTAGATTAACTAGAGAAGAATGATAAATTGGTTAAGTAAAGCAGTTTATTTGAAGAAAGGTGATGAGACTGTTAAAGGAGAGTAACTTAAGCAGACAAGAATGATAATATTGGGAAAAGAAGCTGCTAAACTAAAGAAGAATGATAACACTGGTAAAGGAAAGCATCTTAAGTTAAGAAGAATTATAGAACTGGTAAAGGAGAGCAGCTTAACCAGAGACGAAAGATAATGGTGGTAAGTAGAGAAACCTATCCATAGAAGAATGATATTACTTGTAGAGGGGAGAAACTTAACTAAAGTGGAATGATAATACTGATATAGTAGATCAGCTTAACTAGATAAGAATGATAAAAATGATATAGAAGAGCAGCTTATTTAGAGAAGAATGGCAGTACTGGTAGAGGAAATAATCTTAACTAGAAAATAATGATAAAACTGGTAAAGAAAATCAACTTAACCAGTGAAAAAATAATAATACTGGTATAGGGGAGCATTTTACCTAGAGAGAACGATAATACTGGCAAAGGAAATAACTTAAATAGAGAAGGATAATAATACTGATAAAGAAGAGTATCTTAACTTGAGAAAAATGATAATAATTGTAAGAAGAATGATAGTATTGATAAAATTATGCAGCTTAACTATAGGAGAATGATAATATTGATATGGAAAGCACTTTAATTATGGGAGAATTATAATATTGATATGGAAAGCACCTTAATTATGGGAGAATGATAATATTAATATGGAAAGCAACTTAACTGTAGAAGAATGATAATATTGATATGGAAAGCAACATAACCAAAGGTGAATGATAATATTGGTATGGAAAGCAACTTAGCTATAGAAGAATGATAATATTGATATGAAAAGCAACTTAGCTATAAAAGAATGATAATATTGATATGGAAAGCAACTTAACTATAGAAGAATGATAATATTGGTATGAAAAGCAACTCAACTATAAAAGAATGATAATATTGTATGGAAAGCAACTTAACTATAAACGAATGATAATATTGTATGGAAAGCAACTTAACTATAAAATAATGATAATATTGTATGGGAAGCAACTTAACTATAAAATAATGATAATATTGTATGGAAAGCAACTTAACTATAAAATAATGATAATATTGTATGGAAAGCAACTTAACTATAAAAGAATGATAATATATGTGAAAGAGAATAAAGTAATTAGAAAAGAGTGATAGTAGTGGTAAAGTTTATTTAGAGAAGAAGAATACTATTGGTAAAGGATAACATTTTACGTAGAGAAGAATCATAATGCTCCTAATTGAGAGCAGCTTAACAGGAGAAGAATGATATTAGAAATAAAGGAGAACAACTTTACTACAGATGGTTGAATATACTGGTAAAGGAGAGGAACTTATCGAGAGATGAATGATAATGAGCAGCATATTTCGAGAAGAACGATATTGGTGTAAAAGGAGAGTAATCTGAATGCAGAACAATGAGAGAAGCCTAACTAGAGAAGTACGACAATACTGGTAAAAGAGGTAGGCATCTTAACTAGAGAAGATAATGTTGGTAAAGGTGAGCAACTTAAATAGAATTGTATGAACATACTGGTAAAGGAGAGAAATTTAACTAGAGAAGAATAGCGATACTCGTAAATGAGAGAAATCTATCCAGCGATGAATGATAATACTTGTAAGGGAAACAAATTAATTAGAGAATAATGATAATATTGGTAAAGGTAATTATCATCTCTAGAGGAGAATAGTAATAATGATGAAGGAGGTCATCTTATGTAAAGAACAATGTTAATGCTGGTAAATAAGAGCATCTTAACTGTAAGAGGATGATAAACCGTGTTATTGTTTTGTTGTTTTTTTAATTTCGCTAGCCGTCCCTAATTTAGCAGTGTGGGACTGGAGGAAAAGCAGTTAGTCATCACCACCCACCGCCAACCCTTGGACTACTCTTTTACCAACGAATAATGGAATTGACCGTCATTTTACAACGCCCCTACGGCTGAAAGGTCGAGCATGTTTGGTGTGACTGGGATTCGAACCCGCGACCCTCAGATTGCGAGTCGAGCGCCTTAACCACCTGGCCATGCCGGGACTAAACCGTGTTATATAAGAAAGAATAGTTTAGTGATAAAAGGTAAAATAAAATTAAAAAATATAGTGAAACTGGTTGTGAAGGATGTTAAAATTGAAGAAGAAAACAAGAAAATTATTGCGAGAAGAAATGCAGAAAGGTAAGGGAAATTTGAAATAAGTTGTTAGAATTCATAGGATATGTTGTTTGAAGAATTATAACATAAAAAGAAAAGCAAATAAAGAAATTCTATCGTACCCCAAAATCAAATAGATAGTCGAACAGCACTGAGAGGTTCAGTAGAAAGTTTATACTGATTGTCTATAATAGTCGAACTTCGCATAAAGTGACTATCATATTTTCGTGTTTTATGAAGCCTAAATAATTAATTTGATTACAACTATCCCATAAATCTTTTTAAGTCTGTAAACGTGGTCTATAAAGAAGGCCCGCTTAAAAAGTCAGGATATAAAACCATTTTTCACAATAGAGATAAGTGATCTTGATGATTATTAGCTTACATAAGAAATTTATTTCAATATATTTTGAAGATGGGATGCTCTTAAAGATGGAATGCTTTAATTATATTTTTAATCACATACTGATGATTACAAAGATTAGTTGAGGTTCTTGGGAATACTCGTATGATGTCTAATGCTTGTACCCAATAGCTTTTTCAAGTAGACGTAGAAAGTAATACGCAAGTGAATGCACAACTTCCCTCTCCACTAATGCAGTAAAAAAAGAGACAAATATGACAGCTGAAGCTGGGATCACATTTCTTGGCATTAGGCTGTTCTATTGATTTGTTCTACAACTCTATATATCTCTTTCTATAGTTTTCACTAAGTTACAGGGAATCGATAAGGTAGTTTGTAGTTTATAACGTTACGATATTTTAACTCCTGCATGTTATTAGGTTATTTGGGAAGTTGAGATAAAATAAAAAGTAACGAAAGTATTATTGGTTCTAGTGAACGTGTGTAACTTAAAATAAAACAACAACAAAAAATTGCATAGTTACCATCCAAAAGGAAGCACTTGTATACGGAATGTCAAATAATCATAATTATAATGTGAAAATTGTTTGAATTATTCAGATTGTTTTACAATACTGGCCATAGACGTTTTTCTTTGCAAGGGGACAAACATACGGATAGCATGGAAGTTACAATCTGCTAGATTTAGCTACAGACAACATGTTTACTACCAAATACACCTGTGTGACAGCTTTTCTTTACAGTCCTAATTATGTCACATAGTAGGTAACTGCTACAGATGGCCCAGTTTTAGTTTAGATATCTGGATAACCATTTGTTTGGTACATGAAGGAAAAGTTTATATATATTTTTGTTGTTATATATAATCTTATACTGTAAAACGAATGCTTAGACTGCGCCACATGGTTTTAGAAGATCAGTCTGAGCTATTCGTATGAATTTTATCAGATCATTTTATAACTAGTCTTGTGTCTCATGTCATTTTTGTATCCAATATTTTGATATATTATACAATGTTGGAAATAATTATTGAAACATTAAATAAGTTAGGTAGAAAATGCAAATATCACGTGCTTTCTCGCCCTCTATTGTATAAAAAATTATTACACCAGAGTATAGTCACGTATTGATAATTCACACTCTGAATGGTTTCATCCAACCAACCAGAGAGTGCCACGCCACCATAATGCCTATAAAAATACAAGCAGTTACTATTTCAAGCAGTAATGTGAATGCACTAGTGACTTCAAGAAGAGATGTGCCACATGACAAATGTGGAGAACTCAAAATTTTGGCTGATGAAGGCTATTCCATGCAACAGATTATGGCAAAATTTATTGTTTCAAAAGGAACTGTATTGAAACTAAAAATATTTCGTGAAACTAATAGTGTTAATAATAGAAGCAGTTAAGGTAGAAATCCCAAACGTTCAAAAAATGGTTTTAAGTAACTCAGGGTTCTCTATATGTGATAAAAACGACAATAAAAAAGAGAACTTGCCACATCCAGAGTAGTATGGTATACTCAAAATGGTATATTTAAATACACCATTTCGATTTTCGATACCTCACCACTATAAAGGCTTGGTTTGGTCTAAAGTTTCATTGGTGGTAATGTCCAGGGTCACTGATGAGGAGTGGAATTCTCTGAAACTAGTCTGGCTCACAGACACACCCCCCAATGAAAGAATAAATCATTCCAAGCTTTTACTTGTTGTTAAACAAACGTTATCTAGCATGTCATTCCTTCGGGAAGATGAGCTGTTAGGTAGGGATTCATCTCCCAGCAAGACAGTAATCCAAACCATTCAGCAAATTTAGTAAAACATTATGGAGAAGAAAACACTCGCAACCGTGGCTTGGCCTGGACAGTGTCTCGATAAATATTACTAAGACTGTAAGGTTTTTTATAGAAAGTCAAACAGCAACTAAAAAACTTGTTTGAACTGTGGGGAGTAATACAGTATATTTGGAACAATATTTCACAACCATTCATACTTATGATAGCATAAACCAAGGTGTACTTCTTTGTTGAAATCAAATATAAAATGTTAGTATACTGTAAAACTTATTCACTTTTATTTAGTATTTTCTGTAATAATGTATTGTACTGACGGTAAACTAACCATTTAGTTGTGATTAATTATGTTTTTTTTTGTATGTTTATCGCCTGTTCTTCCATAATTATTTCCGATCATGTATATGTATTAATTATTGTATAACAATGTAACTTTTGTCGATTTTTAAATGAAAACGTGACATTAAAGATATATATCTGATATGGTAAAAAACATAAACAAACATCACCTATAACGTTTTGCTATTATGTATTAAACAGAGGATGAAAGCGACTTGTTTATACTGACTGAAACTTTTGTTTTTATTTTAGAATTTTGAACGAATGTACATAAGCTCTTGTTTAACAGTTATGGTGAGAAACGTCCTATATCTATTTCAGCATATCTTATTATACGGCTAATGAGCCATGGCGAGGTTGTAAAACAACTTACGATTTTAACAAAATATATAAAGTGTAATATATCTCCTTGTTTTTATTTATCACATTAATAATAGTAACTATACAAATGCGATCTATTTCAGACTCTGTATAACTATTTAAAATACTTCAATTAATAGTTTTATTGAACTGAAATACTATAGTATGAACCATAAAGTAGTGAAATCTTTTGGACATCAACGACATATGTTGTATGTACGTTTCTTCTTCCTGACAGGTATCTTTGGTATTTGTATTTACCTGTTCAATTAATATTTGATGTAGCCTGGCGAATTATACTGAAATTGTTCTTCAGTGTCTTATTGAACGAATTTGTCAAATAATTAAGTTGATTGAGGGCGTAGATGTGGAATTAAATCTGTAGAGGAACAAAAGAGGCTATTGTAGAATGTACAGTCACGTCTCATATTGATGTTCATCTCCCTTCTTCACTTTACAGCCACATTGGAGGTGATAAGAAAAGTTATTAGTGAATTTTTGTTTTATATTGCAAGCGTTTACACAATAATGAGTGCAAATAAGCCATTGAGAAATGAGAGACCATTAGTTAAAGTAATTTGTTATCGTCCCATCGTCTGCTTGAGTGTTTTAATGGAGCCGAGCCGAACTTCTTTATATTTAGAGGTAGATATTTGTAGACTGATATGTGAAGAACCAATCCCGTAGTTCCAAGAGTTGTTGTTTTATGATTGAGTAATCAACCAATGATTTGAAGTGTTCTATAATAAAATGGCGGTTTTTAAGAGGTTGTTTTACAATATTTGCAAAGTTTTAATAAAATTTCCAATCAGAACTTGTAAGAATGAGTGTAATTCGATGAACCAAGGTGTATATGTGTTATTTTAATTTCTAATTTTTTTCCAAAACATCCCTAAATCAGATTCTAGATGAGGTGACAGCCGGTTTAAGTTTGACCGAATCTCAACGTCTTCCTCATATGATTTATAAGACAACTTTTATAAAATAAAACATACAATACAGTTTTCCGGGTGGGTCAGCGGTATGTTTACGGAGTTACAACGCTAACATCAAAGGTTCGAGTCTCCGCGGTCGACAGACTGCAGATAGTCCAGTGTGTAGCTTTGCACTGACAAAAACAACAATAATAACGTTTTAATTATCCTCTTTATTAGCAATCTCTAACCTAGATTCAGGATAAACTTACATAAAATGAATATGCCTGTGAATGGCAACCAGACTAACTAATCTCGTGTACAATGGTCGTTCTGGATTTACTTTAACTTACTTACCACTTTTTAAAACAGCAGGCAGTGTTTAAATACTTCTGTCTTTGTCTTTTAGAAATTGCCCTTTTTGTTGGTTTTCAAGAAAGCTTTTCTATGTTAAAAAATTAACGTCAGTATTTCATTATAATGTGAATTTGATTTTAATTTTTGCCCAAAAGTTTATTTTAATTTTTATTTTATTATTCATAGACTGCACAAAATACCATTGATCGTACGTTTGTTTTATATTAGAAGTTAAGTTGACATTTGTTCTATATTAGAAGTTAAGTTGACATTTGTTCTATATTAGAAGTTAAGTTGACATTTGTTCTATATTAGAAGTTATTCTCTTTAATCTAATGATTTACTTTTCATATCTATTGCTACTTATCGCTCATTGTGTGTTGACTCGATTTAAAAAACAAAAAAGAAGACGTCTGGTGTGCATAAAAACCATTTCTAAACAACCTGATATTAATGCGGATAAAAATGCCCATAGAGAAGCTAGTCTTTTCTGAAAATTTTCATAAAGTCAACTTCATGCTCTGAAATAAATGATTAGATTATGCAAGTTATGAACATTTTGCTTACAAACAAACAAACAACAAACAATTGGCACTGACAACAAATATAAAACATTCCCCAAGTATTGTATAATGTAGTATTATAAAACAGATTAATAAGATTAATATTAAAGAGCAGAAGAAATAAGGGTTGCAGCTAGTGTTAAACTTTGCGTACATGAAACCATGGATGTGCATACATGGAAATTTTACACTTAGTGTGCAAAGTACGTTAGAAATACAATAACATATAAAGGATTCTAAAACTATGCTCATTTAGTATTTCTAGTTTTCATATTTGGTTTTTTGGTCAGACAATCAGTTAATAAAATCTGGGAGAATTCTTAAATAAGTATTGACGAAACATTTTTTTTTTTTTACATGAACCATTATCGATTAACACAACCGGATTTAGCAGAGCGATTTCCTGTCGTCAGCGCCTCCTAGACATAGGAAATGAAGTATGTTTGTGGTTGTTAGTTTGAGTCATCCTGGCGCCTTTTTGCTACATCGTAATTTTGTCTGTTGTACTCTGAAAGATTTCAACTTTATGTCATTCGCTTGAGAGAATCATCACAAAACGTGACAAATCGTTCAAAAGCAGCAACTGAATGGATAAAATGTAAATAATATTCATCACTCTCCTGGAATTGTAGTCTTCATTTCTGACTTAGCAACAGCCTGACTCAAAATGCATTTACAACTTTATCAACTTCACTCAAACTTTTCTGGAATGTTTGAAGGATTTTTTTCATTGCTATTGAAAAAAACAAATACTGTTCTGAGCGAAATTAAACAATTACAAAAACTACATACTGACATGTATTTGACAGTTTAATTACATCTATGGCAATAATACATCTGTATTGTCTAATCAACTAGTTCGTACATTCTTTGCCGATAATCGATAATACAGAGTAGCGTCAACATTATTAAGTACAGCGATTCAGAATGATGTTCCACAATATGTTACTATCGGAGAAAATGTCTTTGGAGCTCTGACATCAAGTTAGTTACATTATTGATCTCTGTTTAGGTGTGTCTTGTGAAATGTCTTATCAAAGAACATTCCGGTTAACAAAAAAAAACAAACAAAAAACCTGACTACTCAACTGTCTTTGGGAAACAGCGTAAGTTTATGACCAAGTGTAAATCGTCTTGGAAGTTCTCAAAATAATAAAAAGTAAACACGATTATAGTAAGTTTGGCGTCCATTAAACATCAAAAAACTCAAAAAAGATAAAATCGCATACGCTATCTCTGGCTTCAGCATATAATAATGTCAAGGAAAAAATTAAATGGAAAAGAGAACGAATAAAAAAAGAAAGTGGTGATAAAAATGCAGTCTGGACCCATTTGTTTTGTATTTAGGTATCATTCATCAACGGACACGAACTTAGACAATGTAGTCTGAACAAGTATGAAGACATTCCTCAGTTGAATGAAAACCATTAGTAAATCTAGTCGTGTATTTCGACACTTTCCAGAGTGATAATGAAAGACCACCAAGGTTTTAACGTTAATTTGGTGTTCATGGTTAATTAACTAGACCAATTACTGACGAATCTTATAACTGTATTCATTATGCATAGTCGTCATCGTTAAGATAGCAACTTTGTTTTTGCATTTGGGAAACATTATTGGCATCATTACTATTTATTAAGAAAGTTTCATTCGAAAGAGTTTTTATCATATAACTTAATGTAATTCAATGTGTTCTTTATTTTTGCATTTGTAAAACATTATTGATATCATTACTATTTATTAAGAAAGTCTCTTTTGAAAGAGTTTTTTTACCATATAACTTAACATATCTAATGTGTTCGTTGTTATCAAATTAACACGTTAAGTAGTTGATTACGTCTTTCTAACAAGGGTTGTATTACTTATAACGTAACGTAAACACTAAAACGTGTCCTGTTTTGTAGAACAGGAATATTGTATGGACTGTTCCTTAATGTTTCTTGAAGTGGTGAGACTACAGACTATATGTTGGAACATTAATTAGTGGAAATTTTTGCATGGAGTCCAGTTGTTGTCTACTTCAAGAACAAATGCTCGAGCAGTCCATAACACATCTATTCAAGTCCTATAAAGACAATGAAAGGGCCCGGCATGGCCAGGTGGATAAGGCGCTCGACTCGCAATCTGAGGGTCGTGGGTTCGAGTCCCCGTCCCACCAAACATG
>NW_013665655.1:1117530-1118868 GCF_000517525.1 Limulus polyphemus | reverse complement strand
CCTGTTTTTTACCCTAAACTAAACTTTAAACTTCACCCTTCTGCTTATTTTTACTTTCTAGTATACAGTTTTATCATTGGCTAAATTTTACCTTTTGGGTTAAAGATGGCTTCTGAAAAATAAAAATTACTTTAGGTGCAGCTTGGTTTGAGCTGTGTGAATCCATTCTAGCGCGACGAGAACGCCGAAACTTTCCACCTGTAGCGAACAATCTCCGTCATTAATGTCAGCGGTCGTAGGCTTCCTTATAATAGTATACATATTTTCTTTAAATGACCACTGTTAATAGACTTTAATGTTAGATTTCATAGTTTATTAGATATCAAGTTAAAAAGGAGCGTTTGCTTTCACGCCTTTTGAAATTCGAATAGAGGTAATGCATTATCGTATAGAAATTAACCATGATATAACTACATGAATATGGAACTGAAAATTGTGATCAACAAATATATTTACATGTAAAAGGGTCTTATTGGAATAGCTTGTTAGTGCAATGTATAATTTTACATTTATACAATCGGCTTTTAACATATAAACCCTGAGAGGTATTAGTAAGAATAATTTTAACAAAATCACAAACATGAAAAAGGAGAAAATGGAAAAGAAACTATAGCAATGCGTCAGATGGTGTTTGCCATTTTAAACATGAACAACACCTTATGCGATATGTGGGCTACATGGCCAGGTCAAAGATTCGAAGGTTCAGGCATAGCTGTTCCTAATTTATAGCTGCTGGCTTGAGGGAAGGCAACCAGGCAACAGCATCGTCCACTTGTGAGATTTAGTGTCCAGCTTCTTCCTACATATTGTAATATTTCGTAAGAAATTTCGGTTTAATTTCAATAGTTTGCAATCAAAGAAGTATTGATAATATATCGATTCACCTTACACGAGTGATTTGTAAAGATAAATTTATACATGTGGTATAAACTGACGAGATATCATAAGCATCACCCATTTCATTCTGTTATCTTGTTACTTCACAGGGAGCATATACATATAAACAATTAACTTATGACAATTATCATTTCAGCATATGAAATAAACTTTGAATAGTGGTATCGTTTCATGGTCCAAAAAAGGTGAATGTTTTATTATGATTATGAACATTAAAAGAATTCTCAACATTACAGATGTGTTAGTTACGATCTATAGGTAACAGCATTTTGCTTGGTTCTGAAGTCTCAGATAATCAGTGTTGGCAATTATCAGCAGTGATTAACAGTTGTTTGTATGGGTTCTGAACCGTTGTACAACAAGTGTTGGTAATTATCAGCAGTGATTAACAGTTGTTTGTATGGGTTCTGAACCGTTGTACAACAAGTGTTGGTAATTATC
>NW_013665655.1:1114758-1116649 GCF_000517525.1 Limulus polyphemus | reverse complement strand
AAATTAGGGACGGCTAGAGCAGGTAACCCTAGTGTAACTTTGCGCGAAATTTAAAAACAATCAAACTCTTACATATCCTTTATTTATTAATTCATTGTTATTTCTAGGCTCAGAATGTTAGAATAGATAAGGTATTTATATTTTATTTCTTAATACATTTAACGATTTCTTAAACTAATGGGACCTTGGGTGTTGCGTGTTATTTTAGACAACTCTATTCGTTAACTGTACAGATTTATCTTTCGTGCTACCCAGCAAACACCATCAATTGCACGTTAAGGTTTTATCTTTTCCATCGAAAAAATAACAAGAACATAATATTTCGTTAATCTTGGGAAAGAAAGCAGAAACTGTAGATAATTGGATTTTTTTATTGGGCTATATTTAAGGAGAAAGTGACTTTTTCGTCTCCTTCTATTTAATTTTTTTATGAGGGGTGGGTGCCAGAAACATTTAATTTTCTACAAAATACAAAACAAAACTTATTATTATCATAGCCGTTTCTATAGGATGAAGCGGTTATAGTTTCCATGACGATTGTTTTCGAAACTTTAAACATCGGGAGAATGATAAGAATGATATCGATGATGAAGGTACAATGACAGTAAAAGAAGTAGCAGTATTAAGTTGTCTTTTTTATTATTATTAGAACTCTCGATTTTGATAATATAACAAGGTATTTACTTTCAAAGATATGATTATTTCTTTTGTGATTTACCAGTTTTATTTACATGCTACTTTACATGGTTTTAGGGATTTCCATTTTCTTTTTAGTAAGTGCATATGATAAGAAATGTTTGTGTTAAAGATATGATTCCATATCTGTTTCTTTTTTACTGCAAAATTTAATAATTTGAGGATAAAGTGTGAAAATTAGTATATTTGTACGAGGTTCATAACGTGTGTTCAATAGTGCTGAAAACCAGAACTAATGCGTTATCTCTCCACGCAGTTAAGTCTAACGACGTTTATTTTAATGTGAGTGAAAGCTCCCTCCCTATATTGAAAGTTTGAACGTTAGATATCTAATAGAACGTATTGGAAGTAATCATCGAATTAAAAAGTAAAAAGAGTACAAAAAGGCATATACTTTTTATAGTGTGAAAATCAGTTGCACCAGTGTACAGTCACGTGTCGATAGTTTATACTGTGGTTGGTTTTCATCCAATCTATCAAAAAGTGAAACACCAGTATAAAGCCTATGAAAGTAAAAGCAGTCATGCAATGCTCAGTAGTAGTAGTAGTCTTTCCACTCGTGGTTCATAGAATTAAAATACCATATGCCAATTGTGTAGAAATCAAAATTCTAGCAAGCCTCTGTGTTTGTGGAGTTCTTTGAAAGGCTTTGAGGAGGATATATGAAACTGGCAATATTAATCATAGAAGTGGTCAACCCTCCCGAGGTTATGCTAAGTATCTCTCTGTATCTTTACAAGGTAGACGACACTAGAGTACTGCTATATGCTGTAAATACAGGCGTGGAGAGCACTAATATATACATTAGTCTCAATATAAGGTGTAGCCTCTCGAAAACCTCTGGTGAGAAGAGATAAACAAACCATAAAGTTTAAACGGATATCTAACAACAAACAGAGGAATAAGCAAAGTTAGAGTTGTGCGCCCCTTATCGGATAGTTCAAGTTCGAATTATTCAGTAATAAATGAAAGGCAGTTTCTCTGACAACGGTATCATAGTCGATGTAGAATATCATGATAGGGGATCAATTCAAATATGTGGCTGTATCTCAGCCAATGGTGTCAGTGATCTATACAAAAGTGATTGCCCCCAGAGTGCTGACATATACAGGTAGATTCTTATCCTTCTGCCATTTTCTAGGTAATACGACCTTATGGGCAGGGATTCATTTTCAAGCAAGACAGTGATCCCAAT
>NW_013665655.1:1101695-1114112 GCF_000517525.1 Limulus polyphemus | reverse complement strand
TTTTTTTTTTTTTTTTTTTTCAAAACGGAAAAAAAACTCTTACTTATATCAAATTATTGTTTCGTTTACCACAATGAATATTTTATATTATTATGTTTGTTAACAAAAATACAAACAAACTGAAGAAAAGGCAAGAACATCGATATCAAACGAATATGCATCCTCATTCATCATGATTTTTTTGTGTTAAATCTACGTCTTTTAGTCTCAAAATTATGTGTTGTAGTCTTTCTTTTATGTATTGCGTTATGACATTTTGTGAAACATCTGTACTTGATGAAGAAAAATGGATATCATTTTCGGATTCAGCGTACAGGAATTACTGTAGAATATGTAAAGTTATCAAGATAGTAAAACTATCGCAGGCTTGTGTTATTAGTTACTAATCTCTTAAACATAATGATCTGTAAAAATAAACCCCTATAAAGTGATCTTAAGAAGTTAAATAAATAAATTGAATGTTATTGTAATAAATATGAAATTCAATGTTATTTTGATAAATAACTACTAATTTTTGTAAGTATTGGTCATCTACTTAAGCAATAGTTCGCTGAAGATTAAGTATTTCAACTGAATGTTGCATAGTATATTTTTCAAAATATAAGTTTCTACTAAAGTAATTACTTTGAACTTATAACTCACATCATCTTAAAGTGCATTTGATTTGTTAAATCTCAAGAGTTACACTTTTAGAATACGTGAAAAAGCTAACGTAATAAATTATGTAACCATGCCGTTAATTTGCTTCAAGGGTGAATAAGTGAGAACCTGTAAATAAAATTAATAATTCAAACTAAATTAGAAATTTATTATTAAAATCACTATAAATAATTATTAAAAAGTAAAAGATGTATATAAAACTAGTGATGCAGGTGTTGAATAAAATATTTCGTATATATAATTCGTTACATTTCAGTTCTGAGTTTATAGCTATTTGCATTCTGTCCACCGCGGGAAATCGAACCTCGTCCTTTAGCGATGTAAGTCCGTAAACTTACTGCTGTCCCAACGGTAGATTTGTATAAACAAAAGGATGTTTGAAATTATGACAACAGTTAATTGCTAGCATTGATGTCAAACTTAAAATTTAAATATTTTATTTTACTGTATTCGAGGCTGTGTCAAATCGTAGTTTCAAGTCATATTTTGTTATTTCTAATATGTTTTATAAACTATATGATGTAATAATGGACTGACGTATGTAAAGTAACACTCGATTGAGGGTTAGAATGTAGAAATCATTTGAAGTTATTAACATGGCAGGTACTGAAGTACATAATATAGTATTCAACCGAAGTATGAAACTTAGAATTCGGTGTTAGGATATAAGGTATTACTGAATTGACGTAACAGGAAATAACGCACCATTTGTCTAAAACACATAACATAGAAGTGAATTGAAGGGTGTGCCATAACAGTGGTTTGAATATGTTTTCATTTGCAGTTCTTGTTGTCATGCTTATTAGAGTCGGCTTCTATAATATGAATGCCTATGAGAAAATGCTGATAATATGAAATGAATGTTATGATAAGAACACATAAAGATGTGGAATAAAGAAAGAAACCTTGACTGGAGACAGCGGAAATTAATATTCATATACCGTGTTGAGTTTCTGGCAGGTATGTATTAGAGAGAGATTAGAAAAATAAAACATTCAAATTAGTTACTAAGGTTAATTTATTTTTTTTTTCATTCTTATCAGACTTACTTTACTCAATACAAGTTGTGGCTTCTTTTTATCTTGTGTTTAGTTACAACAAACTACTCTATGTGAGTTTTGTGGTATCTTCTTTCTTTTTAATTAAAATATTTATAAACTAACTTGTTCATTATACGAGCGGGACGGTATTGAAACTAAGTAGAAGGTGTGTTGAATTTGTTTGTTTGTAGTTAAGCACAAAGCTACACTATGGGCTATCTGTGCTCTGCCCACTACGGGTATCGAAACCCGGTTTCTGGCGTTGTAAGTTCGCAGGTGTGTTGAGAATTACAGATTATTGATGGCTACGAAACATTGAAAGAGAAGTAAGGGTCGAGGTGACTCTGTAAGTGAAAGAAATGCACAATTACGTATCAATATAATATATATTAAGCACTGCATACACTGTGGATGTAAGCATAAAACATACTGAAAGAGACAAACAAAATGTGAACTTTCTGACTCGCCTTCAGCTTGATATTCTGCATAAGGTAAGTATAACCGGTTTGTGTCTTGTTCTGATATTTGGAAAATTTTCACAATTCTAAGAGTAGATAGCTACCTGAAATGACCAATAAGCTCTCGTGGCAAATTGCTAAATAACTGAGAATCGTGATGAACAGAGTGCTATTTTTGTCGACCAGATACGGAACCTCGAGGAAATTACACGTAGAACAAGGTGAGAAAAAATCGAGAAGTTGAGGAACACGGCGTTCACTTGTTCCTCTCTGGCTTATTACAGTCGTGACGAGGCGGTTTGTTTCGTTGCTGGCCCTAATGTTTTTGGTAAAGAATCACATGCCCTAGGACGGTTTGCATCAAAGCCTGCTGATTCTTTTTATACGAGGTCAGTCTGAGGTTACTTTATTTCTACATGTTCAGACTTATTTTTGTAGGCAAGATACTGTTCATTTAGTTCAGTTCAAGTTAGGGTTAATTTATATGTACATGATAGGTTCCTGTCGTTATATGAAACCTGTCATTCTTGCTAAACCTTCTTGGGATACGATTAATTTTTATCCTTCTAGTAACTTCTTATCTTTATAGGAAAACATCTTTTAGGCCATGTTGGGATAGGCTGAATTAATATTTACATGGCTAGTTTCTATCACTATAAGAAATGTGTCATTATTTTAGAACATGTTGATATATAAGTTAAGTTATATGCAAAGTTGGTTATTATGTTTCTAAGAAACATATTATTCATTTAGGCCTGCTCAAGCTACGGTTAACTTGTATTTACATGGTTCATTATCTCTCCAGGAAATCTGCTGTACTTTTTAGAACAGTTTAGAGTTAATTTATATACATAGAGCTATGTTATTATTCTTACAGGTAGCTTTGTTTTTTTTTTTTTGTTTCAGACAAATTTGTATTTGATTAATCTATATCTACATTGTAGGTTCCTATAAAAACCTGCTTTCAGTTTTATGCAGGATGAGTTAGATTTATTCTATCCACTATAGGATACCTGCCATACGTTTTTGAGTCGGTTTGATAGAACCATGTCTGTAATTACTCTCTTTTGGCATTCTTCTATAAAATAATGACATTTTCAATACATCAGTTTATCAGGCAGGATAATTTTCACCCACAAAAGGAACTGCACTTGACATTGAAAGGCTTAGATTTACTTTGAGAGGTTTCTAACATTCTTCTTTACGTGAGAGGCAATTATATTCTAGTCAGTCTTATCTTATGGGCCATGCACTAAAACGAAACATAACTAAAGAGAGATCAAAATGAGCATTATATGTGACAGTTATTATATTCCTGTCTTTGTGGTGGAACTGAAGTGAGGGACGAGATGAAAAGTTTTAGCTAACCTCTTCTATATACGGAGAAAAATTATGTCGGTGTAATCTTAATCTATATTAAAATTATACAAGTTATCTTTTTTAATTTCACGCATGAAAAGTTTAAGGATTTCAGAACACGGTTCTGATTAACTCTAGCATAATTTACGGTTCTGCAGAGTAACAGCTACAAGTCTGAGTATAGCGGTAATAATCATCTAAAAATTCAAAACAGGGATTTTAAGATCATTCTGATTTCCGTTGTTACTGCAAGAGTGAATTATATTTGCTGTTTCTGCTGTTTCATCTATCTTCTTTATTGATCGCTTTACAACCTTCTTCTGATATTAAAGCTTTACAGCTTGACTAATGTTAAATATAAAAACGCAAAGAAAACTCCATTCACTCGTGATTTGTCTATCAATGATTATATTATCGTACAAATGAAATGATTTGAGAAAGCTGCTTAACATGAATATTTGGAGGCCTAATGATGGTGTTTTTTCTTTAAGCAAAAATTAAAATATATTTTCTTCTGATTTACAAAGTTTCTTATATTTGATAATTTATTCGCAATTAAACTGAATTATTTTTTTTTCTATAAAAAAAGTTATCGCCTTGTGTTTTGCTTAAAATAAAATAAATTTAGTTCCGTTAATCTACTGGTTATTCCTAATTCACATTTACATTTTACTAAAGACTACTGGTATTTGTTCATGATACTCAAGCCATCTTTATGGTCCACTTGTTCTATAGAAGATGAATACATTTCAAAACGATTTTGGACCCTCACCTCGTCGTTACAGTCCATGTTGTCAGAGTCGACCATGCTCTATGTTACAAACGTACATCTTGATAATAACCGTGCAGCCTAGTTTCCATTACAAAAGGCTCCGTTGTAAGGCTGTCATATTCAAAGCATGCCACTCTTACCAGCACGCTTTCCATAAGCCACCTAGCATACAAGGATGATAGTTTGCTGGTGTTATTTTCAAAAATATGATCATCCTGCAACTCACAGGGGCTGCGTCCGACGACTTGGGCCAGATTATCATTTCCAAACTGCTTAAGGTAAGCAACGGTTGAATGGTTTTGTAGTGGAAGCAGCTTGTGTACACTTGTTTTACTTTTCTAGATGGAGATCTTTCTTTATTACGTTGCAATTTACAATCTGGGCAGTTTATCATAGGCCACGCCTGGTGTGCTCCACTGAAACAATGCCTGATTACGACATTTAGTCATGAGCAAAGAGGTTTAAACTGTGATAGAATAAGTTACTGATTATTATGTAAGAACGAATTTTTTTAAATGTGAACGGTTTTTCCACAGATTACGAAGACGTGGATTTTCACTTGTTACAAGACATCATAATTTGTTTACCACAGCAGGGGGTACGACATGTTGCAGGTTTCTTTCTTGAAGAGACCCGGCATGGCCAGGTAGTTAGGGCGCTCGACTCGCAGTCTGAGAGTCGCGGGTTCGCATCCCCGTCCCACCAAACATGCTCGTCCTTTCAGCCGTGGGGGCGTTATATTGTGACGGTCACTTCTCACTATTTGCTGGTAAAAGAGTAGCCCAAGAGTTGGCGGTGGGTGGTGATGACTAGCTGCCTTCTCTCTAGTCTTACACTGCTAAATTAGGGACAGCTAGCGCAGATTGCCCTCGTGTAGCTTTGCGCGAAATTCAAAACAAACCAAACTTTCTTGAAGGTTCTGTTACACTAAATTAATCCATATTAATTTGTTTTCCAATGCCATAATTTTTGGAAATTATATCTCCATTTTGGAAATTTTAAATCCCTGATCTGAACATATCTTATGATCTAAGTGTATGAATACTTTGTGTCAGAAAAAGCTGTTAGATTCTCTTCCAAAAAGCGAGAAATTTTCGGTGGCAAAACACTACCTATGAAAATCAAACAATGGTCAAAACACAATTCTAATACATGCTATTCTACCACGACTCTATATATGCTGTGGTTGTTATTTGACTTGCTGATTTGCATTTTCAACATTGTTTTAATATAGCGTACTATGCTTATTAACATAAGTTCTTGACAAGCTCTGGTGAATTGGTTTGTTTAGAATTTTTGCGCAAAGTTACACAAATGCTACTTGCGCATAGCACTATGTTTGATATAATAGAATAGTGGAAAGGCAGTTAGTCAACTGTCAACTGGTGTAGGACCGAACAGTGGTATTTCATCGCCGTTCTTGAAGCGCTTACACGGTTCCATAGTGCAGGGAGTTTTTCGCCAACGGAACGCAAGCTGTGAACCATCAGATTTACAACCCGGGCAGTTTATCATAGGCCACGCCTGGTGTGCTCCACTGGAACAATGCCTGATTACGGGATTTAGACATGAGCAAAGAGGTTTAAACTGTTCTAAATATGTCAATCTTTATAAAACTCTTCTTCTGTAAAAGTTCAGTTGTAAGTACGTTTCAAAATTCAAATGTTGACTGTTTAGAATATATCTAATAGTTATTTAGGTTATATTTTGCAATCTAGTGTCTTCAAGTAACAACCAGACTGTTCAAAGGCTTTAAAGCATTTCGTTTGTTAAACTAATGAAGCTGATTTTTAATAATGTTGGTTGAATAGTTTAATTTTTAACTGATTATGTATAGCAAGAAAGGAAAATTAATCATTATTTTTTATTAACTAGAATATATATATATATATATTCATCTTGAAGAGCAAGATGTGCTTTGAATTTCATTTTTATTAAAATTACCGTCTGTTATCTTTCAGTGATAACTGGTCACTTTTTTAAATGACACTATAAGAGAGAAGATGGTTTTATCCCCGACTCCAAGTGTTTATTACCGAGGGAGGGCGTACCTGCCCCCCCCCAGTGTCACAGCGGTATGTCTGCGTCTTACAACGATAGAAACCGGGTTTCGATACCTGTGGTGGGCAGAGCACAGATAGCCTATTGTGTAACTTTGTACTTAATTGCAAACAAACAAAGGGCGTACCTAGTGGCTATAGTGCTTGTATTATAATTTTGAGAATTCATGGTTTGCCTGTTGTTGCCGAATAAACGTTTTCCTTACTTTGGTTGCATTATAAGATTTCCGACATAGATAAAATATTCAGTCAAGCAAAAGTAGCCCAAGACATGATGGTTGGTGCTGTTGACCAACTGCCATCTTCTAGTTTATCATTTCAAAATTAGTGACTGCTATGAGGATTTGGCACTTTTACGTATTTGTAACCCACTCCAGTTAATTACACGCTTTTGGTACTTCTTGTTTATGGAACGCTAAAATAAAAAAAAATAAAAAAATCAATCAGAAAACCTTGTGACTGTATGGTTTCCTAATAAGATTTAGACCTGTATCCATATGATTCGTTTTTTCTTGGACACCCTGCTACACGTTTTTAAAGCTCAAACTACAAGATAAGAGATTCAAAAAATTGATATCCAGTTTTACATCAAGAGGTTTTCATGCAAAGCAACAACTCTCTGGAACATAATACATTTCTGAAATATGTTTTAAAAAACACGGAATTAGACTTGATTAAAGTCAGTCAAGCTTTTCGCTCTCAAAGATTACATGTTAGCTTCCCTAAAGCCGGAGATCCCAAAGAAATTTGTAGCCCTGAGTTTTCGTATCACTCGAGCTTCTCGTATCGAAACTACGCTTATTCAACAGGAAGAGAGACGCTGAACAGGAAATTAATTTTGCTGTACTAAATGAAAGGAGCGTTTATAGGTAAAGACAACTATATACGAATTTCGGATTCCCTTTACATGTGTAGCTAAATAGCACATGTAGCTATAACACGAAGTTTACCAATTTATGTTAATGTTTAATACTTTTTAAATCCGTTGAATGAAAAGCGAGTGCTTTCTAAATGTCGTTTCTATATCTCTCCTTGAAAACATCTTCTACAACTAATACAACTTAAATAAAGGTAACAGAAACTACATAACCGATTTTTTTGCACATTTCGTCAGAATTCTAAATTAAATATTTTGAAAAAAGAAATTGCTTTCCATTCAGAGAGATAGAAAGAGTGAGAGAAAGAGAAAAGTAAAATTAGAATAATGAGAATCTCTTCAGATTTCGCATTTTATATTTTGTTATCAAAATAATCAAATGAGAGTTTTGAAATTATATTTAATACCAAAGGATCAGTAAAACAGTTTTGAAAACAAAAGAAGTAGAGTAAATATCAAAATTTCTATGGCTCTTTTAAAACAGTCATTTTGTAAAAGATGATAAGGTGTTATAGCTTGTCCATAAGACGATTAGGAACGTCACCTCTGTAGCAGCCACTTCCTGCGTGTACATACCTTGGATTTTAAAGTGAAATTTTCGTGAATACTTTAGAGAATGTATTTTTTTAAGAAGGTTCTGTAGCTTCCTCTCTCGAGATAGTTACCATGACCCTCCTTACAAAAGTTCCATTGAGGACCATCAACAAAGAAGACCAACATTTCAGAGAGAAATATCAACTATGTCCACTAACTTAAGAGCGGCTACCAGTCAGCCTTTCACAACACATATATGTTTGCTTATGCAAATAGTGAATAATGAAAATAGGGTTAAGTTTATCAACTAAATATGCGATTTAGTCACAAGGAATTTTATGAAAAAAGTGTAGCAACATAGTTTTCTTGAAGCGATATCTTTTTGCATACATGAGACTCAGTTTAGTCTTTCCATATTCTTACAAAAAACTTCTGTACGGTGATCTCGCTCAAGGGAGACTTTTAATTTGTTATGCCTACGCTGTTTTCACAAAAGCGTCTCAAATGGAGAGTTAAAAATAACAAAAAAAACCATCGATGATATATATATATATATAATTCATGTTGTTTTGTATAACCTTTTCCTGAAACAGAAGGTTGCCTATAAATTAATTTTAAATCCAAAATGAGATGCCAGAATCTATTTTATATAGACAAAAATGAAAGAAACTTTCATTTACATTTACATTGAAGATAGATTTTTTTATATATCAACGTGATTTCAGAACGACACGCCTATGAAAATAACAGTACAATACTATGTCTTATAATGATAATAGCATTTCGCAAACATTTGATTACGTAAACAATATTTTAAAGTGCAAATAACCATATCTAACAGATAATTATCACACAAAGAGCGAGAATGTTTATAATATTTTGGGAATTTGTTGTTCGGCTTATATGTATATATATATAACATTAATAAGCCCAATTGTGAAAAGGCAAAACATCATGTTTATTAAATATTTACGTCTCCTTTTTTCCGCTAATGAAGTGTAAAAATATTTCCAAATAAGAGAAGAAAGATGTGGTTATTTATGAATGTTTGAATAACTGTCTCGTTGCACAAGTAAAAATAAAAAATAAACAGTTATAGTGGTAAGTTTAGATAACAAACAACATCTCTTTTGCTATTATAAATAAAATGTGGCTGGTTTAACCTCATCTCTGAATGAGGCCAAGACGGAAATACATGTTGATATAATTTTACTGCAGTAAAAGGAGTGAAAACTCTTCAGTCATAATAAAGATAAACTCTTTTTCCATAATGATTTACAAGATCGCCTGAATAATTAATGTTACTGAGTATACTGTGAGACTAATAAAAGTGTCGATTTGTCTGATTATTTGTTCAACGTGTATTAAAAAGCAAAATAAGTTCAAGAAGGATGTAAGATAATTACTAACGTTTGTAAGATGTTTAGCACTGTCCGCCTTCTGCATAAAAAGCGTAAAAGAAAGATATTAAACTTTAGTGTATTCAAAAGAAGAATATTCTACAAGAACTATGATTTATACTAACATCATTAATTGGTTAATTTATTTGAATTTATTTTCCCCCAGTTAAATTAGTCGTACGCTGGTAATATTATGATCAACTAAAACTTGTCAGAAACTGGTATTTGTTTGGTCAAATAAAACTAAATCTACAAGGAACTTATGATTCAATGATAAGATGAAACTAAAACTTTTAAAAACTTGAAATATTTTGATCTCTTGAAATTAAATTAAGACCAACTTGTTTAACAAGAAAATAAAAATGTTTAGCTTTTATCCAGTTTACATTATTCAATACAGATTATACCATTGTATCTTAAAGATACTTCACAAGACAGGCAAAGAATCTAAAGCCTCACAGTATAATAGCCACAATTTAATTAAGCACTAATATTCTATCCTGAAAGAAAATGTGAGCTTGGAGTCTATTCAATTTAGCAATGGCTGATTGAAAGTTATTAACTGAACCTAGTTTTTCCTAACCAGGCCGGAGAATTATCGAGAACGTTTTCCAGTAAATTGATACCGACAGTGTATCAATTTTAACACAAGAAAAAGTCTACACGATTTCTAGCTGCTCTAAGCTATAGATCATATGGTTTCAAAGCATAAAAATTCGGATCTAATATTATATTAAAATCAGTAATCTCGCGTTTAGTAACCTGAAAATAAAATCTTTCTTGTTCAATTGTAACATAACCGATGACGCCACTGTTTAATTATAAACTGTAGACAGGAACGGAAGAAGGAGACCTCATTATAGAAATAGGCCGAAATCGATTCAGAAGAGGTTATGTTGTTAAAATGAACAATGTAGAAGAGTCATCCTGTCGCACTCTTCACTGGAATTTATTTGTACTCATGAAAACAGATCCATACATCCTATATTAATTCATGTTGTGTGTTTGTGAATTTGTTTGTCTGCGAACTCCTCTCACAGTTTTGAAGGTAGGAGATCCAAATTCTTCACACAGACTCGCGGTGGACCAAGGAGGGATGTC
Organism: Limulus polyphemus; assembly: GCF_000517525.1. Classification (NCBI taxonomy): domain Eukaryota; kingdom Metazoa; phylum Arthropoda; class Merostomata; order Xiphosura; family Limulidae; genus Limulus; species Limulus polyphemus. The sequence continues at coordinate 1,103,851 of NW_013665655.1, read as the reverse complement.
TTTATCTATATGGCGTAGCCCCCTTACTTAGGGAGGCTAAAGCGCCCGAAAGTTCACCCAGGTGTGATGAAAGTTTAGGGGTAAAATTTCAGGGCTGTTAAACTCGAATTAGGCATAGAAATTTGTGTTCCGGGACCCCTTCTGGATCCCGAGGGCGCCATGTTTGAAACTGTATTCATACCCATCTCACAAGCTTGAGGAGCCAAACGTAGCTAACCTACTGAGATATCACGGGAAAATGCACTAACGGAGGTTTTTCTAGGGGTAAGAACCTTCTTGAGGTAGCTATGGAAGAAACTGTGGATAATGGAGGAGCTTGATCGGTACAATGGAGCCTCTGTGAATCATGAAGGGGTCTTTGAACCCCGCAGAAGAGTGCGGGTATTTTATGCTAGTTACATAGAAGAAAGCATTACAATACAAGTTTGTATAAATTTGAAATACTGTTTTGCAAGTAACATTTAGGTTCATGAACAATACGGTTACTCTGGACAAATTGATAAAAGCACAAAGAAATGATAGAGCCATCATACTATGTGGTTGAAGTGTAAATCTAGTAATATCTTCTAGAACTCAAATCCTATTACAACCATATAGTTTTGTCTCTCTATGCCACTCCATGCAAAAAATATACGGTAAGGTTCTATATTTAAGTACAAGCTGAATGAAAGACCCTGAAGAAGCCACATAAAACTAGCACTGTTAATAATAGAACTGGTCGACGTACAAAATCGAAACTCCAAAAAAAGTGATGTTACGTAACCCAGAGTTACGAGTTAGAAAAAGTCGAATAGATTCTTCCAACGATCTTGCTGTAAACATAGGTGTGAAAATTACTTCGAAAACATTGTAATACATATTAGCATGAAGCGGACTCAGTAAACATGTAGCTGCTTAAACACATCGTCTGAGAAGGAGTAACTAAACCAAAAGATTAAAATAGACATCGGAATGTAAAAAGTGGAATGAACAAAGTTGGATACGTGTGCTCTGTACAGATAATCCAAGCTCGAATTCTACTGCAACAATGATCGAAAATTTGTTCGAAGACAGAATTAACTGGTGGCTCTACCTCTTCTTAGCACTTCTAAATTAGCGACAGCTATGGCTGAACCATTTATTAACATTATTTTTTCATTTCATCAACTTAAGCATAACTCCTATGTAACTGTTGTTTTTATGGTAAATTGTCAGTAGGCTTAATTCCGACCGTAATGACTGACTTCAAAGTTTACAAGCATTATGTTCTCAAATAAAAACAAACTAAAACACGGAAAAAATATAAAATAAGCCTAAATAATGTTTTATAACATGCAACATAATAACGGAGCAACAGCCACAGCATGACTAACTTTCGTCATGAAACACACACAGTGTTTTGGCCTGTAAATAGATAGAGAGACATTATTGTAGAGAAATAGACACAAGTAACATAAGTACATAACTTCCTAAACGTCACGTGCTGTTTGGGGCTTTTGCAATAACTTTGGAAAAAGTGGTTGATTTAATGTAGCATGGGGTACGTGGGAGAAGCCATCTCATCCTAGAATATATCGATTGCACAATTTCCAGTCCCACACCTATCAGATGACATGATTAATTACGACTGAGAATATTTGCCATGCGTGTTCCATTCTACAGTTGTGCCAACCGATGATCGAGATGAACTGTGTCCACTGGGCTTGACAGATGCTACACCAGGTTGAAACAATTAATTGGTTAAAAAAACTAGTTTGAAAAATATCTAAAACATATTTCAAAATGCCATAGATAAAATTTCATCTACACTATATCTGAATTTGTTAATTAACCTTGTTAGTCATGGCAATCAAACGTTCTAGAACCTGTTAATAAATTTAAAAAGAATTGAAGTTTAAAATATACAGGTGGATACAAACCCCTTACCAAGACCCGAAAAGTCTGTTGTATCTCTTTAAAAGAAATTAGTTCAGCTTGATTTGTATTTTGTAAATTCTGTTTAGGTTCTTAAAATTTTGTTGATGTTTTTTCTACTGATGTATACAAAAATAAATAGGAAACAACTTAAGAAACAATTGTAGTAACACCGTAAGAAAGTTATTTAATGTTAAATTTCATAACTTTTGCACTCGATTTTTGTTTTGTTTTGAATTTCGCGCAAAGGTACACGAGGGCTA
>NW_013665655.1:1058196-1100714 GCF_000517525.1 Limulus polyphemus | reverse complement strand
AGCTAGTCATCACCACCCACCGCCAACTCTTGGCCTACTCTTTTACCAACGAATAGTGGGATTGACCGTCACATTATAACGCCCCCACGGCTGAAAAGGGCGAGCATGTTTGGTGTGACGGGGATTCGAACCCGCGATCCACAGATTGCAAATCGAGCGCCCTAACCACCTGGCCATGCTGGGCCTTTTCACTCGAAAGCAGTTCCTATGTTAGCAACATTGTAATGGTATCTTTGTTTATTTTGTAAATAGGCCGGCCTCCCAGTGACACAGCGGTACGTCTGCAGACTTACAACCCTAGAAACCGGGTTTCGATACCCGTGGTGGGCGTAGAACAGATAGCCTATTGTGTAGCTTTGTGTTTAATTACAAACAAACAAAGTAAACAGGCCGAACTTGAAGATTACATAGATAAATTAACAAAACTAATTGCACGTTATTTATGATTTTATTTATCTGATTTATAGCTTTGGGAACGATCTATGTGAGAGATATTAACTTTAAAGGGTCAAAAACCAAGAGCTCAGGATTGAAAATGCTTAGTTTAAGAATCAATAAAGTTTTGTATTAGTCCTAAACTAATTTAATAAATTTCATTTATAGGCCTAAATTCAGCCAATAGGCTATATATTGGTAGCTAAGTGTGAAAACTGTTTTGTATTTAATTGTCCATTTAAAAATATTTATATATTTTTTATGATTTTATTCATCTAGAATTCTTCTCACAGTCTGAAACAATTGGTTAAGTTGTATATATGATAAAATAATTTTTAAATTACAGTGAAATCCAAGGTCTCAAAGTAAGACTTACATGTTCATAAAAAATATACCTTAATTCATAATAGTGCAAGAACAATACCTTTCACAATGATAGGAACACTACATACAATAAAAATAAGAACAGTACATAAGGTAGCAATAAGAACAGCATATATAATAATAACACTAAGCAGAGTAACAATTAAAACCCCTCCACACAGTAAAAATAAGAACGCCGCACACAGTAATGATAAAAACAACGAACACAGTAATAATTAAAACAATAAGAGTAAGAACAATAAGACACTACACATGGTAACAATAATAATACCACACAAATAATAGCATTAATGAACGTAAAATTTTGTAACAATTGAAATAATACACCTAGCAACAATAAGGTCACTTCAGTTATTAACAATAAAATGGACAAATTTGAAAACAATAGCAACAACACACATTATCTATAATAATAAAAGGGCATGTCTGTGTGTCTGTATGTTACCGTCATAACTCCAAAAGAAAAGAACCTTGAAATCTGAAATTTTACAAACATACTAAGTGGGCCCTGAGGGTGTGCACCTGGGTATTACTTATCTTATCCATGTGTGCAACTTTTTATGAGGCAAGCTAGCGAAAAACCACATAGAAAAGAAGTGGTTCCTTATATAAGAACTTCTGATATATAGAAAAACCAGTGTGTTTTGGTAACATAGAAAAGAAGTGGTTCCTTATATAAGAACTTCTGATATATAGAAAAACCAGTGTGTTTTGGTAACAATGCATTCCAACAATGGGTTTTTATTTTATGTTGCTCAGCAACAAAAGCATATAGTTTATACTTTTATGCTAAAATGGGTTAAGAATATACACACACTGACATAGGCATCTATAATATATCAACCTAATAACCCGAACAATTCCGGGTACTTTCGCTAGTAAAAAAATAAGCCCAACACATTTGAAATAAAAGAAATATGAACAGTTTTTGTTTAATATTGATTGAAGAACATTTCAGTACGTTAGAGTTTATGACGATTAATTTCCTCATGAAATGTTTGAAACCAAAAACTACTGTATGAAGATGTTTTGCTTATAACTATATATTCTCCCGTCACAGTTTTGAGAATACATTAATATCTATCTGCTGAATACAAGTTTTTCGAAGAAACCAATTAATTTCATTTGGAATATCTAAGTTATTATAAATTTATACTATAGATGTATTAACCTTCCCTGTTTCTCACATGCAGCCAAATTACGACCTCGAGACTTCTGAATAAACTGTGTTGAAACTTATTTTTCGTTAGAACTAATTTCTCTGACAGATGTTTCAGTTAAGTGCAGTAAGTTCACTTTTAATTATAAATCAACTTGCATTTAGAATATCTGAACATTCACACAAACATGCACATATATATTTATATATTAGGATTTTACTATCTCATACTTAACAACATCAGGCAAACAATTTAGGAAATTGCAATCAACCACATTGAAACTAGTCGCGCATATTCTGTTTCATTGATTCTCCCATTACCTAAATTATATATTAATCTTTTTAACAAGACAAGAATTCTCCCAGACGGAAACGCATAGAATCCTATTCGTTCAAACTGTGCTTCAAGAAAATTAATCTCCAATCCATCATGCTCTGAGGGCGGGTCACCGATATCTTCTGCTATCTTACTTTCTTATCTATCAAACATTTCAACTATAGAGATCAAAAACCATAGTTTCCAATTTTCATATGAAATTTGCAGCAATTTTAGTGGGTATTACCGAACTATTGTGGGGTGGATATTTCATTTTCCTGGAACAGAATTTCGCTTCATCTAGAATGAGAGTAAATAAATATGAAAAAAATCTTGCAATGTAATCAATATAGTTTGTATTAACACGTCTTGAAATTTAATTTAGTTTTACTGAAAAAGTGAATTAATGAATTCTTGATTCTGATAAATCAAAAAAAGCTTATTTATAAGGTCTGTAAAAATGAAAAAAATATCATGTCAATACTCAAAAGCTTACGCAAAAACTAGTCTTATAAGAATCCATCCAAATACTACGGCATATGAAACAATTTATAAAAGTTTTTTAGTTTTAGATCATAAATTTCATGCTCTTATGCTTGGACCTAAAATTTATTATAACACCAAGCAAAATATCATTCAAAACATACTTTTCTTAGTGAATTACTTGTAACATTGGCTGGTTTTGAGGCTGTTACGTATAAGAATTTCAAATAGCTCGAAACTGAGTTAACTGGTAAATTCAAATTTAGTAGTTAAATTGTACTTTGGATTTAGTAGTTAAGTAAAAGGCGACATATAGTCGGTTTATAATATTTGCCAACAAGATTGATACACACAGTTTCCTTTTTAACACAAATACGTTTAATATACACACACAAAATACAATTTACAATAACAGTTATTACAGATAGTTATTACAAACAATGATTTATAAACAAACATTTCACAAAATTACAAGCAATATAAAGTCTTCCTTTTAGTCTGGAACTTCTTCGATATCTTATCAAGGGTTCACGATGAGCGAGTTGATTACGTGTTGACGTAGGTATAATTCACTTAACAGAAGCTAGCTAGCTTTGTCCTTCGTTGTTTACCAGCCACACACGCCGAGCTTTCCACGATGAATTTATATAATGTTTTCCTAAAAATACTAATGTGCGATCAGAATCCACTGAAGTTAAATGGTTTGTAATGTTCGAAATTTGTAAATGCTCCTGGTCAAATATCTTAAGTTTTCCGATTGATAAGCTTTATAACAATCACAGTTATAGTTTCCGAAGTTTAAATCACACTGACTATAGCAAACTAATAATAGATACTCTTTTCTTGGCGCGTCGCGTTGGTTATATTTATAGACGTGTGGAGAGTTTCTAGAAAATTCAGATTACCTAACAATACAAATTTAAGCGTTTACGTACATACATATATTGTTGATTCTTACTCTCGAGAATCTTTTACAACTTTGGAGAATAGGCGGGAGTTTCGCAATACTTATTTAACAGTACAAGCTATGTATGTTTCTAAATAGAAATTGAATCTAAACAAACGTTGACATTAAAATAAATATATAATAATAAATCCGTCACAAGGCATCTTATTTTTATTAAGTTTCAAGACGAAGAAAAATGCAACAAAACATGTTGCTGTAGCATCGAAGTACTTTCAAACTTGGGCCAACGGGTTCGAGCTGGAGACTTGATGATCTCGGGGCGGGAAGTGCTGCTACCTGGCTGCCTTTTAGTCCACGTGAGCATAAGGTATTGTTACAGATGAAAATTTCAATTTTAATTTCTGTTTTCTAGCTTCAAAACTGGCTGTACGTATAACAGTGTTTCAGAGCATATATAAGAATATTTGAGCCAGAATACTGTTTTGAACCCATCTTAATTCATCCACTAGTTACTAAACCATGAGTTTGTTCTATATTTGTTAGCCCCCAGTAGCACAGCGGTATGTCTGCGGACTTACAACGCCAGAAGCCGGGTTTCGATACCCGTGGTGGGCGGAGCACGGATGGCCGATTGTGTAGCTTTGTGCTTAACTTGAAACATGATATATTTGTTATTTTTAGATATTTTTGTTATTTTTCAATATGCCATCGTTAGGTCAGAGTATGGCAGGTATTTTACATTTATTGTAAATGTACAGAAATAGAGCCCACGGTCATTTTGTTTCTTGAAATGTTACCAGAATTGGTAAAAGATTAGCATTTTAACGCCCAAACAATGGGTGTGATTATGCTTTGAAATGATAACATTCAAATCACCCTTGAATTTCTTATATACATTCGTAGAGCATGAAATTATCTACCTAGGTAATGATAGAACCAGCGAAGACATGTTTAAACGTACCTAATGGCCCCTCCATAAAGAGCTAAGATGAACTCCTGCTGCTTCAAGCTTATGAGTTTATACATAAACCACATGAAGAATGACCTTAAGTCTATAGTAATAGTCGTTACAGACAGCTAGAACGAGGGGCGGGCTGACTTCGCTCTGCTAAAAACCTGTCTCTTCACACTATTTATTCATTATAAAGGAATTTGTGTTACTTAAATAAATAATGTGAATAAAAAATTTTTAATCCTCCAAATCCGATTGTCTTTTAGTTATCCACAGGTGTGTTATGGTTATCTTAAAGGTAAACACACATAAATAGCGCTAAAAACAACTTGAGCTAGCCAAGTAGATAACCATAGGGCTTAACTGAGTACATTGGTATTTTTTTATACTTTATTATATGATATAGCGTTGAAAGTAATTTCTGGGAAAGACGTTTTACTTTTTTATTCTCGAAGAAAGGAGAATATCTTAATAAATATGTACTAAACTTATGAACGTATTTTTGAACTTGTGATGAAGTATAAGAAAATGACCTGTATATTACACTTTACTGTAATGGATGTAGCGTGTATGTCAATATATATGTATGTAACCAAAACTTCTGCGCCATCTATTGAATGGCACCACACAAAAAAAATTCATAAAAAAATTCACACTTTGGGTATTCAAGATTCAGAGAATTAAAAAGATCACTGTGGTATGTGCAACAACCATTTCTTAATCACAGAATACAATTTTAAATAAAAGTACTCTCCTCACAACAACAACACGACTTTCACTAGGACTGTACGTGAGGATTTTATTATATACTTTTACTGATGCAATTTTTAAATGTAATACAGAAAAACTTGAGTTCTTAAAAACTATTTTTTTTCTATATACGGTATCACTTTTAATAGATAAAAACATTACAGTTTTTATATCAGTAAAATTTATGAAAATTGTGAGCTCTGTACATTGAATAATTTTGATGCAATGAGTTGCATATGGCTAAATAACACAATCCGAACACTTTTCTCGTGAAGTACTTCCCAGAAAAAAAAAATCCTTTCTTAGAAAATGTTCACTTTTCCTAAATTTTTTCAATGAGGTATGATTAGTAATTACTAGCACAAAAAGGCCCCCGTGGGGCTGCGTTTCTGCTTGTATTGATTAATTTAGGAAGATTCGGGGACTAGCCCAAGTCTTTACCATCGGAAAGGGTAGAATACTCATGCTGTCTCTTCTTATTATGTTTCCTTTTTTTTATATTTTACATCTTTGCCGAAAGCGAATGGCAAAGAAGATGATAAGAAATAGATAAAATTACAGTGAAACAAACTTTCTATATATATATATATTTTCGTTTTAGGTGCATTGCATGATCTATTATAAATTCATCCCATAAGTAAATTTATACTTATGTCCAAAGTCCGTGGCTGGTAAGAAAAATTGAGTAAGTTCATTTTGATCCAATCCTGAACTAATGAGAAGAGTTAAAATGTTTTTGTGTAATCATGTTTTAATAAAAAAATTCTTGTTTCCGACAAAAAAAAATAATTCTATAATTTGTTTCCTCCAAAATTTGAATGATGCAAAGTCTATAAGGCTTTAATCGAAGTTACTAGCAGTTGAGATAAATACATTCAGTACTGATGTATATAGCAATTAAGGTTAAATAGTGGCGCCTAATCACTAAACCTTTCTAACAATAAGCTTTAACTTGAGTATTCTTATTATCATATAATCCCTTTCAACAAATTTAACTTGAATAATGTTATCACCGCATTAAAAGTTTTATGGATGCCTATTGTAACCTTCACGCTAACTTTTTAACATTACATTTTCATTAACTTGAGAATTATTAAGATTAGTAATTAAGCTTCTTAAACACAGATTTAAGTTAATTATTTTTCCTTAATGTGAACCTTCTAAACAGTGCACGTTAACTTGAAAATTATTAAGCTTGCCCCAAACTTCTTGACATTAAACTGTTGTTTGAATATTATTACCTTTACATCAGTCTTCTAAGTTCAGATGAGCTTCAACAGACCTACCTTCGCACAACTTTCTTAAAAATACAATTAATTTGAGAACTAAATTAAACATTAGAAGGAACGGTATTTTAAAGTTTACACACGTTTTTTATCGGCTGTACATAGTGAAACTTTCGTTTATTTTGTTCAGAACGTTTCACCAGGTTTACCTAATTAAACTAGGTAAAGCTGGTTAAACGTTGTGAACAAAATGGTAAACTTGTGTTCTCGAGAATGATCACACCAGTGATCGAAACGTCGTACGTGTTCTAAAAAATAATTTTTCCTTACTGTAAAAAACTGTAACTTCTAATATAATAAACAAAAGTTGTAGCTTGAAAACTGTTATTCTTATACTTAGCTTTTTAACGATAGGTTTTAACTTAAATATTGTAAAGCTTATGCAACTATCTTGACTGTTCATTTAAACTGTAAAGTACTGTTACGTCACACAATATTTTTATTGTTGTTTTAATATGTTAAAAACACATTTTAAGGGGTGTAGATTGTTACATTAATCAACAAATATATATGTTGTATGATTTTACTTTCTTTATGAAATATATCGTCAACCCTTAAACTTTACAGTATTAAAGCTTTTTAGCACACACTTGTTAAACTGTGAATAATAGGTACTAGGGGAAATTTAAGTTTATTACAAGTTATCTGAGAAAGAAAATGTCTTGCTAAAGCTAGAGATATAAATATTTTAAAGTCATTCAAAAAGCGTTTATAAATAAACTATAACACATGATATATATATTTGTGTGTGTGTGTGTGTACTACATCAAATATACCATTCTTGTATATACGTACGAATATTTAACAACTTAACTATCACGCAGAAATATAACATATACATTTGTTTTCAGTTTTAAATATTATCAAATAAGAAAAATATGTCACTTTTTTTTCTGTATGTGCAATCACAATTACACATAAAAAAGCCCACTCTTGTTAAAAAATATCGCAATATTTTTTGAAACAGTATACATACTTGTAAACTTTAGAAAAAGAAAACCTTTTAAGGAAATTCACCATACATATATATAGTTATTATCTTAAATATATAATTTTCACACGTACTACACGAATATAAGTATTTTTCCACATTCAATAAGAATATGTCAGTTTTATAGAAACCCATTCTTTCTAGTAGGTTGTAATAGGACCCTTGGCGAAATAAATTCTTAAATCCTTGCGTAATGAGAAAATTTTTATAAGAGCCGTCCAACATAAATTTATTTTAATGTTATGAAACTAGGCCTTCGGGGAAGTTGAATTAACGTTGTTGATATAATGCTGAAAATATTGTCTTATTTTAAATTATATCAACTAGTTGAACAGATGGACACACATATATTACTGGAAAACTTCGCAGCAATTTACTGCTTCCTATTTTTGAAAATTTCAGAAACGTTTTTTTTACATACAATATATATATATACTATTTGACTCAGACAGAGTTGAATGCGACTTGTAACAAAAGCAGATTAACTTCTTTTAAAAAAAACAAACAATTTTCATGTATATATTTACAAAGTTCTAAAAACATTTTACAATACAAAATAAAAATAGATTCTTTTAACGAAACCTCAGAGAATTCCAATGCAATTATTTTTTAAAATATCATTGCTAGGATATTACAGCAAATCTGTAAAACACCCTTAATACAAATGTAGCTCGTCGCATTGAAAGACATATCTACTTATTCGTGTGAGATATTTAACAGTAATTGTTTCAGAGTTTCTCACCATGGTGAGATTCTATGATATATTGCTAACAGTAAGTATCAAACCTCTTTGAATGTTCATATGCTTATCCAATGCGCTTTAAAAGGAGTGTTTATTCAAATCTTAGAACGAATTGCCTGTATTAATCTCTGATTCAAAAAGGTTTTAATTCAAGTATTTGCTCGTCAAAATGTAAGGTGGGAAATATTTCTAATTGAACTTTATGTGTGAATTATTTTAAATTAAGGTATAAATTAAGCCATCTGGCTCGATTTTATTATGTGTAAAACACAACATTCGAGACTTTTATGTGAGCCAAAGCCTTTTTTAATTATTTTTTTCCTTTTCAATTGTTGAATGGATTTAATCCCTAAAAGCTCATTTTTTTTCATTTAAAGACGTCCTGCTTTCTATTACTTTTAATGTTTAATATTTTTAAACAGAAAAGAAGATATATACGAAAAATGGCAATTGCTTATGGGTTTTCATAAAAGTTCATTGCACACCACCCTTTAGGAACATCAGTTAAACACCTGGAGACATAAAGATTGTTTCTTTTGAATTTCGCGCAAAGCTACACGAGGGATATCTGCGCTAGCCGTCCCTAATTTAGCAGTGAAAAACAAAAGGAAAGGCATTAATCATCAACATCCACCACCAACTCTTGGGCTACTATTTTACCAACGAATGAGGGGATTGACCGTCACATTGTAATGTCCTCGCGGCTAAAAGGAGGAGCAATTTGGTAGGACGGGGATTCGAACCCGCGACCCTCCGATTGCGAGTCAAGCGCCCTAACCACCTGGGCATGCCGGTCTCAGACGTAAAGATAAAATTAGCCCTTTTCCCACAATTCTCTCAACTTATTCATTGAGGATTCAAATTCAGAGGTGTTTAAAAACTGAAATTCATATCTATCTTCTGTCCCCTACAAGTTATTGCCCTAGAGGCCTCTTTTGTCTTTCATTCTCCAACATAACTGACGAGTTCTGGTATTGGACGAAAAGCAAATTTGGACCTATTGGTTTCTAATTCTTTGCCAGTTTTCTGCATTTGAACCAAAAATATTTATGTTGGTTGCTGTGTTACACACAAGAGCTCGACGCATTTCTGAAAATATTCGCAAGAACAATGTGAATAGAGAACAAAACAACTATTATGTTCCAAGGTGACCATGGAAGATAAAATCTCTCTCCAATCAAATGATTTGTGCTTAAAAGCACAATTGTCAAGGAAGCTTGATTATCTGTTCTTTTTTTTGCAGGTCTTACAAACAGGCGTTAGACGAAAGCCCCTACACCGGTTTTAATATTTTAATTAGAGGTCCCTTAGGCTATATAGTAACGAGAACTGGTCTTTGTTTCTATTGTCAGTTGCTGTTACGGATTTTCTTCTCCTTCCCCGTCATCATCCGTATATCCTCATTTTGAAACAACAACTATCAGAGAGGTTGATTATTTCTATTTAAAAATAGTGATTTTTATCTGGTAAAATGTTCATAGATTCGCCTGACGTGAAGGATCATCCGGTGTAAATACTGCATAGTTGTTTATTCAAGGTGGATTTAAAGATCTGTCAAAGAAATTCCAATTATTAGGGAACAACTTCTAAATTTAAAGTGCTATTTAGCGATGGACTTAGATAAAAAGAATTAAGTTCTGAGAGTTTTCGTACCGACAAATCAACGAAGCAGAAGAATGACACAAGTTGGGAGCATCTCTAATTGGCCGGAATTTTCGGCGAGTCGAACTAAATTCTATTGGCGTGGGTTGATGCCTGGCGAATAACGACAAGCCGATCTTCAATGCTTAGCTTTAATCTTGTTGGTACTTTGTACAACTAGACTTTGTCTTATCCTGCAACCTTTATAACTTCGAGGAATCTTTTCGCTTGTCAAGGTCAATCTATCAGTAAAGCTGCCTAGGAGAACTTTACGGTAGTTTGGGTAGATTATCCTAGACACAGGGCTGAGTTAGGAAGTTGCATTATCTAAAAATGAAAACAATTACAACCCGACGTCACAGATTTCTAAACTTTCGCATTGTTAAATAAACGTGTTGATATGAACACATTAAATGATAATAAATTACACTTTATGCTCGACTTCATCAGCATAAACTTGCAATATTAATATCGAAACTTACCTAATTATGCTGTTCCTCAATCATAATATACGCCTATAGTTTCAGATTTAGAAATAGAGTAACGGAAATAAGTATAGAAACATACAAACGATACACGTACAGGTGTCACAAAAATAATAACGAGAAATGGCAACTAAATGGCTCATTTATAATTTGTACGAAACATTTTCACAGCAAATACAAAAGAAAAATAAGTAAGTTGTGCAATGCAGTAATATTTTGCATATGAAGACTTCTGGTATTGTACGCAAGGAAAATATGGACCTATTGGTTTCTAATGCTTTACCAGTTTTCGTCATTTCAACAAAAAGTTGATACACAAGATCTCGACGCAGTTCTCGAAATATTTGCAAGAATAATGTAAACATAGAATAAAACAAGACTTTTTCTTATCCTGTAATCTTCATAACTTTGAGGAATCTTTTCGCTTGTCAACTTAATGGTAGTTTGAATAGGTTATTCTAGACACATTTCAGTGGCATTTTGTATATGAGCTATTTCCTTTGCTTAGAATATCTGTTTTCACGCGGACATAGAGTATATCAATGTATGATTGTCTGTTTGTTTTGAATTACGCGCAAAGCTACACGAGGGCTATCTGCGCTAGCCGTCCCTAATTTAGCAGTGTAAGACTAGAGGGAAGGCAGCTAGTCATCACCACCCACCGCCAACTCTTGGCCTACTCTTGTACCAACGAATAGTGGAATTGACCGTCACATTATAACGCCCCCACGGCTGAAAGGGCGAGCATGTTTGGTGTGACGGGGATTTGAACCCGCGACCCTCAGCTTGCGAGTCGAGCGCCCTAACCACCTGGCCATGCCGGGCCTCCTTTAATGTATGATTATTGAATGTTTGTCTATAATTCAGTCATGTTGTTTGGTTGCTTTTTAACCTTTCCAGTTTTTATATAAACCTATGCGATGTCAAGAGTGTTCATATTGCAGACAAAACCATCGTTGTGAATATAGCATCGGTCTCTTTACCATCAAAATATCATTTAACCACATTTGTTGTTTGCGTGGGATCATTGGCTGCTGGAAAATATATTTCTACCCAATGAGTTGATTCCTGAGGGAATAGCATGATGGATAAGAACTAGACTTACTTGTCAGCAGTCAGGGTGCCATCAATTTTATAGAAATCACCGACACCGTTGGTTGAGGTGCAGTAATAAACTTATACTGATCCCCATCATGCTCCCCTGTAAGTGTTCTAAATTGACTATGACACGGTTTTCATCTTCGAATAAACTTTGTTGATTGTTGCCGAAGAATTCAAACTTAGATTAATTTGTAAAGAACACACGTTTCCAGCTTTGCTCATTTTATTGTTTGTGGCCCGATGTCGATTTCCTCCTCTTTGTTTTAATATCTCTTCTCAGCAGAATTTTCGAGCAGCAACACGTCTGTTAAGACCTCTTCCTGCTAATGTGTTTCCAGCTGTTATCGAGGTAACACCCATACCTTTATTTACAGTAAGGTCGTTGGCAAGATCTGTACTAGACCATCGTCTATCTCGTAAAGAACACGCCCTGAAATGCTCAACGTCAGTTTAAGAGAGTTTTCGTTTTTTACGTCGACCACTTCTGTTTTTAACCGTGTCAGTTTCCCGTACCCTCTTCGTAGTCTTGCATACAACCCCTACTGAAATATGGAATATCATCCGCCAGTGAATACCTTGATGTCTACACTTTTGTCATGCGGTATTTCAGTCCTGGGAAGTGTGACTGGAATCATACTACTCCTACTGGGCATAGTATGATTGCCTGTACTTTTACATGCTTTATACGAGTGTGGCACTTTCTGATTGGTTGGATGACAACCATTCACAGTGTAAACTATTAACACGTAACTCTACTCTGATGCATTTCATTTTCACATGATAAATCAGTGGTATATTCGTGGTATTTGTCTTTTATATTCTTTTTCCTTGCCGTTTACATAATCATCTCCAATACTATATATATATATACTTGTCAATTTCAATGTGTTGTGTTTATATTCATGCATAAAGAAGCGTGTTTATACAAAGGATTAATTTCACCCTATAAAGAAAGATTTGCATTTTTGATACAGTAGTGTGTCACTGCGGCATGTTTAACACCTATATACTTATCGACTAGTCAACGTGCAGTATCATTATGCACACTTTTATGATAGAAGTACTACGTCACAGCCCTTTCCTGGAATGACATTCGTATAATAAGGTGTTTGAGTAATGTATAGCCAAAGGACATAGGACTTAATGTTCTTAATGAAAGAGGAGAAAAGTATCTAAATGAAGTATTTAGAATAGCAACAAGCACTGAAACAACACCTCAAGTCAATTCGAAACAACGCCATTATTCGCAAAGTGGAGGCTATGTCTATGAGGAAAGAAAACATGCCGACACCCCCAAAGAGAACATTGCAATGAAGCTGGGTATATCTCCTTGTACTTTTAACAATATAATAAACAAGTTCACAAACTTTCAGCCAAACCCAGGAATCAACGACTGTTCATCAAAATGATGGCGGAAGAAACTGGTATCACACTAATACAATATGACTACATAACAGTAAAGTCCTTCATCACAGTTGCAATGGTTTTTTTTTCTTTTTGAATTTGATTTGTTTAAACCTCACAGTGTGGTAAGCCAGCTCTCATCTACGGTATAAGGTCTGTGTACAGTTTGTCAATACGTGTAATCTAAGACTGACTTAGCTACCCTTCACAGAATGCACCTATAGTGTCAAGTAATAGTGCTTAAGGATAACACCTGGGATTTGCACTTCAGACAGTATAGGAAGTAGCTTCAATGGCAACATGAGACCTGGAATATCACCTTTATAAAGTGCACAATTAACCTTCAGTGTGTATAAGTAATTCCAATATATTAGATAAAAAATATGAATAAATCACAAAATAATAGCTCTTTAATTTCGCCATATTATACATTATGGAATATTTGATGTAGCAAAAAAATCATTCTTACTATTACAAATCATAATTTAAAACCAAAATGATTAAGGAAAACACAAAAATATTTTTATTTTCCAAAGGTTATGAAAACGTTCTCTTTATAAATAAATTTGTACGTAAACGGTTTTTGCGATACGTTGTTTTCTCTTTTCGTGTCAGGACTAATTTCAATCAGTGAGTGTAGTTCTAAAGTATTTTTAAAGGTAACCCTCTTATTGAATGACAGGCTATTTATAGCTCTCTTAGTGAAGAATAAAATCTAGCTCAAACGAAACCCCGCAGCTAGTCCGACCGGACACACAATTTACTTTAATGGTTTTTCGGGGCAGGCTCCCAAGATAATTAGACTAAGAACTTGACTTGAGAAAAGGCCAGAAATTGTTTCCACAAGTACCGGTAATAGCCATCTTTTGCATATATTTGTAGTTAATTATTCACTTCGGTGACTCTATAAAGTTTAACAAAAGTCAGGTACAAACGATGGGTACCTATTGTTCCTTTTGTTTAACCCATGGGTACTGACAATAAATCAGCAAACGTGGAATGTCCGTGTTGAGTAAAGACCAGGTGTGAGAGCGAGTAATACCTTAGTTCCCAATGGGTTTTAACAACTTAGCTGAATTTGATTTTTAAAGACATTTTCCAGGAGTCTCGCTAGCTTAAGTTACCAATGTTAAACAATTTGGTAACTCAATAAGCCTTTGTATTCCAAGGAAAGGAATAACAAGTGTCAGAAAGTATTTGGAACATATTTGGGTAATATTCGATGGACTTCGTTTCTTAGTAAGAAAGTTACGTGTTAAGTTTTTTAGTAAGGATGAAGGATACCTTTTTTTTTAATTTTCATTGAGGCTTGGATTTTCGTTCATAATGTGCAGACTTTCTTTGATCATTACATCCAGAAAGAAGTTCGAATTGAAAAGTATTCTAAGGAAATGGTATCCTTCATCGTTACTAGAAAAATTTGGTAACTCTTAGTGAAACCATTTAAAGTTCTCCCATGATGATGTATATTTATTGAACAAATAAGTATATACAGATGGATACATTTTTGGGGTCATAGAAAAAAAAAGTTTTGTTTTTACGAATTGTTCGGGTTAATATCTAGCTTAGATAACATTTAACTGTTTTAACGGGACATGTACTTATAGGAGTTTGTTTTTCCTGAAACAATTAACCCCGCACTCCCAAGAATATTAGAAAAATCTAACAATAAAGCAAAAAAGTATCAATTTTACCCTTTTGCTGTGTGTGTTATAAAATAACAATACACACCAGTTCCATATATAATTGGATTTTAAACTTAGAAAAATACATGACCTCCCCTCCTCCCTCCTGAATCTAGATTTCAAATGGCGCTGTGTTTAACACAAATTATGAGCTTCATACAACATGGAGCACTTTCAGTCCAAGGGCCACCTTATGGTACACATGAACAAAGCAGCTAGACCAGAGACTTCAAGATTCAGGATGATCTTCCCTATTTTAGAACTAGTCTCTAAGTGGCAACCAGTCAGTAGCATCCACCGTTTACACAATATTCTTAACTGAATATTGAATTGATTGTCACAATTATAACGCCCCTACATCTGAAAGTACAGGGCGTGTTCAGCGATATATTGCTGCTCGAATCTTCGACCGTAAACTCCGCAGTCCCATACGCTAACCATAACGCCACGTACTGTCCGTCCTACAAAATGCTGATTCAGATTATTCGTCCTACCATTTTATATTATATACTTAAAAAGACATATAATTAATTGTGTGTATCTAACAGGAACACATTTCTCATCATATATGTACATAAATAATACGTTTGCGTTTTTATGCTTGTCTGTCCGGAGCTTTTGTCGCAAGTTTCTCGATCAAACGCTACACATCTCATATCGTTAGAAAGGCCTTTGTCCGAGGAGACCGGATTCCATATTGGCTTTTTCCATTCAGAATCACCTTACCTGTTTTTTGCTTAGTCAAACTTTTTTAATTCAACGAGCATGCTACATGGTGGTTCAATGTCGTTGTCATCACATAACGACTGACTTCGATTTCAACTTTAGTTTTTTTATTTGCAAAGTATTTCACGCAAACAACACTTAACCCGCGTGTAATTTCCAAAAAAAAACAAAAAAAAAACTGAGCATTACACTAAATAAAATTCCTATGGGCTTTCTCTACTTACTTAAGTCTAAAATACACATGCACAGATCATTCAAAACCATATAATTATCACTTTATGAACACACATTCAGACGTTTCTGCATATTCAGCTAAATTTGCTTTTATTACAACTTTAAAATCACTTTACTTTGCAAGAATGTAGCTTCAGTTCAGTTCATAGACTGCTATAAACACCTTTTAGCCACTTCTTTCTTTAGTACGGGTTTTAATCTTCGTTTTTGTGAGTTTCTTTGTTTCAACTCGTAAAACTGAATGCTCATAACTGTTCCATACCCTGTACACTATTATGAATGCCATTACTTTATAGTTTACTTTACGTGTAGTTTTATCAAATAACGTTACGTCTACGTAAGCTTGTTTGTCTGACCAGTATTTTTCTTTTAAATAGACCAGGATTTATCGATCTAACACATAATGCCTGCAAGAAAGTGTATCTTAAATGGCGTTCGTGAAAATGATAGAATAAGGAAAATTCAAGTAAAGAGCATGAAAGCTACCGCAAGCGTTTTTCGGGTCGAGGGTAGTATCATCTTATTATTTCAAAACATTACTCACTAAAAGGTTAGTAAATAACATCTTCATCCAAAAGAAATAAGAAAATAAGCAGAACATATATATCAGTAGTAGAAGTAAATATTTCTATAAGGTAAAAGAACTTTCATCAGACAAATATCCTATGAAAGTCTTGTATTTTTAAATTAACTGATTCTATAGATAAAGTAGGTTTAAGAAGACTCCGTAACCTGGCACAGTTACACACTAAATACTTGTAATACATAACACGAGTATTCAGTTGATATTATTTTATGTTATAGTTTGTATATTTAGGATGTTCTGAAAATATGATTTACCTATTTTATGTCTATCGTAAACAAATATTTTCCTTGGATTTCAAGGCCCTGAAATACACAGAATAGAAAGGCCTTGTTTTGCGCGGGATAACAGAAACAAAGTTGAAATACATGCGTGATAGAACTTTAATTTAATTGTCTTTTCTTGTGTCCTAATTTTTTGTTCGTTTTATTTCTTCTCTGTCCTATTTATCAGTTAATGGAACATCAGAATAGTTTAACCAAGATCTACAAGTCACAGTAAGTTAATTAGAACTCCGTTCACGTTCAAACAAAGTAGAATAGAGTGGTAGTGTAAGAAGAAAAAGAAATTATAATAGATTGTCAAATCATTTTATTGCCACTGCTAAAGTGAAATGTCTAGTTAACTAATATGATACACGTATATATTTGAAAATCTCTTGATGTTATATCAGAAGTGAAACAATTACTCAATGTCCCATTTAGAGAATACGCCTGTTATTCGATAATGCTGTCATTCTATTCAATATATGTTAACTTCGATCACACTATCCAAGGCTTATAACGAACGATGTCCCATTTAGAAATATAATGTTCAATTAAAATTATGTCATTCTCTCCAGTGTGTAGTAATTAACATTAAACATACTGTTTAAGTTTTATAATGTAATACTTATTTACAATTATGATTGTTTATAGTACTTAAGTGTTATAATATTAGCATTGCAGCTTTTACAGATTCACATTACTCATATTGCTTAAATATTATCTAGTCACAATGAAATTATTGTAATACAACTTTAGAATTATATTTTTAATTAACACTGTTCATATCGTTGTGTTATGTAACCAATAGTATACTTTTATTTACATAACTGAATGCTGTGTTAGGACCATTTTGATTTTTTTAAGCCAATGATTTTTGTATTGACTGTTATCCCATCGATGTAATATCTATCTTATAAATAAGCATTGTTCACATTGTTAAAATGTTATTTTCGAATATATATACAGCAGATTATATAGTACCACTTTTATCATCCATATTTTAACTCATTGAAGAAAAAACTGTAGTAAAATAGTGATTTAGTGACACAATCCATTAGTAAGTTTAAGTATAATTCTAAGAAAGAGCAAATTTAAAGAAACGACTTTTCGGGTTATCTTTTCGGGTTATCTGATGTCTGAAAGAAACAAATGTTGGAAAATATTTACTCCTTACCGAAATTTATATCGAAAGTTATAATAATAATTTTTGGTATTATTTTCTGAACATCTTGTTTTAGCTTGAATAAAAATATTATCGTTATTTATTTAAATATTTGTATCCTGAAGCAAGGTTTTACAAACTTAAATCCAGACATTATAGTACAGTAGCTAACTGTTGAAAAAAACATACCGTCAGCATTTTAATCTACAAAGACAAAGAAAAAAAAACAGTACAATAAAAAGTTTTGAATTCAACCTTGAAAGTGCTCTTTGTTGTGTGTCGAATAAGGGACTTTCTCGTTAGTTCTACATTCAGTTCTTATTAAACTGAAACGTAGTTTTTAAAACTGCGTTCAAATTTGTAAGAGAATACCAAAAAGTAATTAATCTTTATTTCAAATAATCACTTATGACGTTGCAATATAGTTCCAATTACATAAGACAAAAATATAACTTATATTTATATAGGAAACTTAGGTCTTAGGCTTAGGAAGTAAATCTCGAATTTTATTATACCTAAAGAAAATCATAAACTAGTCAGTGTTAGTTTAATTTTACATGAATTGTAACAATCATAATGTAAAGTGCTGTATTCTTAATCACCTTTATAGCTTGCTTCGAGTAGAATTGAAATTTAAAAAAGTAATATAATTAAAACACACATATATTATGAACGGAATTGGTAGTTCGTTCATTATTAATTCCAGTATTTTTTTTTATTTTCGAAAATTAAAGTGCATATATATATATATATAGAAAAGTATGGAAATTACTATCTAAAGCTTGTATGATAACAGTGGTTAACTTTTATTAGCTTTTACTTATGATCAATTTTACATATTACTTCTAATTAATAAAATAATGTGTTTCGGTTTGTCCAGTGTTATTTTAAACAGTTAGTTTAAAAACAAAGTAACCACACGACTATTACACGTTTTATTTGTATTGGTAAACGAATGCTTTTAGTGATCACTATTTTAAAGTCAAGTTATTTTATGAATTTTGTTCGATTTCTTTCCACTATCAACTTGATCTCTACTCTAACCCTAACCTGTCTATTTTCAAACCTGAATACACAGTTCTTACTCTGTTTGTTTTTATAAGCAATAGTACTTATGTGTTTAATTTCACGGTTTCTCTTTTCATACATCTCTTTTCAGCCGCTGGTCCCTGGGTCTACACATATAATTCAAAGCACACACCGTGCTACGGGGACTAAAGCAGCTTCATGCCACTGAGGGAACATCTCTAACTCTACAAAAACAAGAATATCTAAAAGAGGTTTACGTGTATAAGTCTAGAGTTACTGTATGTAGTGATAGAAGTGAAAAACGAAGGCTTATCCTTTGCTTATAGAAAAGACTACGTATGTGATATATTCGTATAAAAACATCCTGATAGATAAAATCCCGGTTGCTTTACCTTCATGCTGGCCCGGATCACATTCAGTAAGCCTTGAGATACAACGTTTTGGTTGTGTCATACAATACCACAACGTTTCACTTGCTTTCAACATGGAATTAGTCGCAACCCCGTGTCTGGTCAAATCCTATATTATCTTGCTGTTTTTTTTTTTTGTCACTAAACTGTAGTGTCACAATACGCCCATAACGTATGTAAGAGTCGAAACAGTCTTTAAGAAAACTATATCTTACTGAGAACATAAAAAATATTGATTTTATTCAAATTTGAACATTTACTCTAAAACAAACTTTACAAAATAATCACAAAATAACTTTAGTTAAAAATCCCTGATCAATCCTCTGTGAGCGATTGTACTGAAATTCTAAATTCTGTTTAAAAAATGCTGTTTAGTATTTGTGAAACATAATGGATCTTAGTTTTTATTTTAAAGATATTTTACGTAGTATTCAGTAAATTCCTTCTGGGATCTTAATTTCTAGTCAAAATAAATGTTATTCAATACGTTACTAATTTTTGGGGATTATAGTTTTTTAATAGTAATGATTATCAACTATTCCTTCTGGGATTTTAGGTTATAGACTAAAACAACTACTATTTAGTGGTTACAAATCTAATATTTTCTATGTCTTATTTTAGTTCAAGGAAATTGTTTGGCAATAATCTCTGACAGTTTCTAGTAGAATTCTAACTTCTAATTATGTAATAATTATAGATAACAGTTACTTATGGATTAAACACTGGCACTTTATCCAAGGATATTAACTTTTAGAACAACAGAAACATCCACTTACAAAATTTTAGTTTTGAATAAGTCTGAGTTTAAGCTCGAAACCCACACTTCGCTATCAAATACAATGCTATCATCACTAACTAAACAATAGCAATGTTCGTGTGAACGTTACTTGAGTTATATTCATTTTATTTCTCCAGATGAAAAGACAATGTTTGAATATGCCCCCCCCCCAGTGGCACAACGCTAGAAACCGAGTTTCGATCCCCGGGGTGGGCAGAGCACAGATAGCCCATCGTGTAGCTTTGTGCTTAACTTCAAACAAACAAACAATCTTTGAATAATTAATAGCTAAGATTTGTTTTAGACATATAATTATTTGATTGATAGTTTTAAGTTGAGAGAAATGTTAGAGTTAACGTCTAATATATTGAGACGAGTAAGTTAATTTACACATATATATCTTTTGATGTCAGTGAACAAAAGCAACTTGTGTTGTTTTTCTTATCATTATTCTTTTTGCTAGTCATTCTGACATGCCAGATGTAAGTGATTATTCTCAACAAGATCCACCTTAAACTTGAAAATATTCTCGTTTTACTATTTAGTCAGCTCTCTCGGTGCTAGAACAAAACAAACGTTTCTTATATCAATCTTTCAAGCACGCTTGTCCAAGATATTGGACATTAGAGTAGACGCAGGAGTATCAGTCTGGTTCTAAGAGGACACATAACTGACCGTCATCAATATAACATACATCCACCTGCCACTGACACGTTCACTTATATTGGTTGGTTTTCCCACAACAGTTTGGATTTTCTTTATTTTTGCCATGTCTGGTCATGGTGAAATAACGACACTAAATTCTCAGTTCTAGCCTGCTGTACTTGTTGTTTTTGTTCGTTGAACAGTACGTGACGGGTTTTCTGTCAAACAAAGTTTTCAATAGTACTATTGGAAAGAAAATAGGACCAAGTCATAATGTTATCTTTTATTTACTTGCTTAAATTTAAAAGAGATCTCTGAAACAATATATTTTATGAACGGGTTTACTTCTAGGTAAAGATATGACACACCGAGAACAAGCGTTAATTAATCATGTTTGTGATCAAGAACTCCTGGTTTCGAAACTTATCATAAACAAACCTTATTAGAAATGTTTTTCTGATATAAACGAGTCTCCTATTTTTTTACAAATATACATTATACTAACATGTGCTGAGAACTGAAAATGTATTTTGGGCTGTAAAAAATACTTTAGTTAAATAGAATAAAGATATTATGTCTGAGTTTATGCATATTATATACTTTTTTAGTCAAAATGGTTAATATAAAAATTCTGTTTGTCCAATAACTAAGGAAGTGTGAATTGTACTTTAAGTAGTCTAAAAATGTTGTTTGTTCGTCAACTAAGGAACTATGAATTGTACTTTAAGTAGTCTAAAAATGTTGTTTGTTCGGCAACTAAGGAACTATGAATTGTACTTTAAGTAGTCTAAAAATGTTGTTTGTTCGTCAACTAAGGAACTATGAATTGTACTTTAAGTAGTCTAAAAATGTTGTTTGTTCGGCAACTAAGGAACTATGAATTGTACTTTAAGTAGTTTAAAAATATTGTTTGTTCGGCAACTAAGGAACTATGAATTGTACTTTAAGTAGTCTAAAAAGGTTGTTTGTTCGTCAACTAAGGAACTATGAATTGTACTTTAAGTAGTCTAAAAATGTTGTTTGTTTGGCAACTAAGGAACTATGAATTGTACTTTAAGTAGTCTAAAAATGTTGTTTGTTTGGCAACTAAGGAACTATGAATTGTACTTTAAGTAGTCTAAAAATATTGTTTGTTTGGCAACTAAGGAATTATGAATTGTGCTTTAAGTAGTCTAAAAATGTTGTTTGTTCGGCAACTAAGGAGCTATGAATTGAACTTTAAGTAGTCTAAAAATGTTGTTTGCTCGGCAACTAAGGAACTATGAATTGTACTTTAAGTAGTCTAAAAATGTTGTTTGTTCGGCAACTAAGGAACTATGAATTGTACTTTAAGTAGTCTAAAAATATTGTTTGTTTGGCAACTAAGGAACTATGAATTGTGCTTTAGGGAGTTTGAAAATGTTGTTTGTTCAGTATCTAGAGAAATATGAATTGTGCTTTAGGTATTCTAAAATTGCTGTTTGCTCAGTAACTAGAGAACTATGAATTGTGTTTTAGGTAGTGTAAAATGTTGTTTGTTCAGTAACTAAATAACTATGAGTTGTGCTTTAGGTACTCTAAAAATGTTGTTTGTTCAGTAACTAGATAACTATGAATTGTGCTTTAGGTAGTCTGAAAATGTTGTTTGTACAGTAACTAGATAACTATGAATTGTGCTTTAGGTAGTCTGAAAATGTTGTTTGTTCAGTAGCTAGAGAACTATGAATTATGTTTTAGGTACTCTAAAAATGTTGTTTGTTCAGTAACTAGATAACTATGAATTGTGCTTTAGGTAGTCTGAAAATGTTGTTTGTACAGTAACTAGATAACTATGAATTGTGCTTTAGGTACTCTAAAAATGTTGTTTGTTCAGTAACTAGAGAACTATGAATTGTCACAACTTCTCTTTTATACTGTAGTATTATTTTGTTCTCGGAAAGAAGAATTTTTCGATCTCAATGATAAAATGCCTCAAACGAGGTCAACATATTTCTCTCAGATATGATCGATCTAGTATTTTTTTTTACTCTGAAATATTAACAAAAAGTACAAAATACAACGTCATCAAAACCAGATCACTAGTAAAGATACGATGTTGAGCACCAGCTACTTTACAGATTGTATTTTTGTTTATCATTGGCTGATGCTACTTTGAAGGCCGTTGAATCTTTGCTTGAGGCTGTGGCAACATGTCACTTTCTACAGGCTTGATTCTCTCTTTCGTTGTTTTCCACTGAATTGTCTGAAACGACAGTCTACGTCTCTAAAATAACGATACGAGGAGGAAATAGGTAATATTACTGCTTATATTTAGCAATGATGTAAACGTCATTTTTGATGATTTTTACATTCAATCACTGTCATGCTGGCAATTTTAACGATCCGGTTAACTTGTGTGGTTGCCATATTAACTAACTGTCGTGTTTCACTTACAAGTTTTATCAGACGGAGCACGAGGCTACTTGGTAGATAAATAAGTAAGTGTTTTACACAGTTATTTACTTAGGAAACTGTGATGTTGTGAAGCTGTGAACAATTACAAAAAATAATGTCGAAGAAACACATTTGGACAAATATACTGACTGACAGGTAACAAAGGAAGTTCCTTAACAGTATAATTAAATTTTTGGATATCATTATAGACTTGTAACAATCATTTACACGATATATCTTAATAATGTATATCTGTAAATATTCCCAAATAATTTTGTTTGTTTGATCTACCCACCACGGGTATCGAAACCCGGTTTCTAGCGTTGTAAGTCTGCAGACATACCGTTGTGGCACTAGGGGGGGGGGTGAAATAACACGCCCTTACTTGTATATTACATCAAAATTATTTCAGTTTTAATGTGATTTGTTTTATTTTATGTCAGGCTGATTTTAAGATAAAAATAAAATCAAACTAAAGTGATATGTGAAGAATAAAACGCACCGGGTTAAATATATATCTCTTTGCACGGTTAAAGTGCAGCAAAATGAAAATGTTTCTATTTTTGAATTTGAAAAGGTCAGAGTGATATATTATGGAAGCGAATGTGTTATGCCATCATCACAGCTTTCCCTTAACACAGTAACATCATTTTACAGAATTAATGTTCTCTAACAATATATTTACCGAGACCTTCTTCTTAACACAGCTTAGCATCATGAGTATTAATTCTCTAACAATGTATTTACCATGATCTTTCCCTTAACACAGTTTAGCATCACGGTATTAATTCTCTAACAATATATTTACCGAGACTTTCCCCTTAACACAACTTAGCATCATGAGTATTAATTCTCTAACAATGTATTTACTATGATATTTCCCTTAACACAGTTTAGCATCGCGGTATTAATTCTCTAACAATGTATTTACCATGACCTTTCCCTTAACACAGTAACATCATGTTAGAAGTTAATATTCTCTAACAATACATTTATCGTGACCTTTCCCTTAACACAGTAACCTCATGGGTAATAATTCTCTAACAATGTATTTACCATGACCTTTCCCTTAACACAGTAATATCATGTTAGAAGTTAATATTCTCTAACAATACATTTATCGTGACCTTTCCCTTAACACAGTAACCTCATGGGTAATAATTCTCTAACAATGTATTTATCATTACCTTTCCCTTAACACAGTTTAGCATCATGGGTAATATTTCTCTAACACTGTTTATGACAAAAAGTAAGTTTTTTTTAACATGTTTGAAAATGTAATGGCGTTACGATGGCTTTTACAAAATGCAGTTTATCAATACCATAATGCTTATCCAGCATCATTGAAATTGCTATGCATTTATCTCAGCTTCCTTTTAGCGTTGTTTAACACGAAAAGTGGCCATTCTTCAGCAGCTTTGAAATTGCAATACATTATAAAACCCTTTTTTCTTTTTTCTTTAACACAGTTTAACACCGCGGATGGCAATTATATGATAAAATTAATATTGATTTAGTTCAGAGTGTTTTAAAACTCAGTAGAACTAGATTTTCTTAAAAGCTTATATTTTTTCTGCTCGCCTCATTCTGTTAGCGATTCCACTACACTCTAATGGTCATAGCTAGAGGGAAGTTATAAACATCGCTTGTATTACTTCAGTGGGCGTGGCATCACTGTCGGTAGACACAGCTTTAATGGAAATATATTTTGACATTGAAGGAGATTTAGTGTCGAACATTGTCCTAACTTTAGCTTGAAGAATTAGTTACTAAAGACGAAACTAGGAAAATTTATACAAAGTTTTAGGAACCCAGTACGGTTTTATAGCAGAAAGAAGGCCTCAAGCGACTTTTCTTTCTTTTTTTTAATAACATACCACAACAGTCCACCGTTATTTTAAGAAGGAACGCTGCGTACGCTATGGAGAGATAAACCGTGCATAGTTTGAAGCAAACGCGCTTAGAAATTTTATTGAAAATTTTCGATGAGCGTCTAGACTTTTTTTTTCATAATTTAACTTCAGGCTCATTCAATACTGCCATTATTCTCAATTTATTTATGGGTGTGGTTAAAACTGAAATAAAGAGGGCTATCATTATTAAACAATAACACGCTAATAACTATACAGCTAGTTTTACGTATAAAAATGATAGATCCAAAAACATAATAAATGTATATTAATTTTTTAATTTATTTTCCTCTGAACGATCAAAAGATTATATATGTCACATTAGCGATTTTGTTTCTATATATTTTTGATTTTTCTTTCAAAAAAGAAGAAGTTTGTGTTATATTTATTTAAATAAATACTATCTATCTGTTCTTACAATACAAACTAATAGTCAGTTTATTTTCTTAAAGATAATTTAAAAAAGGGTGTCATACATAATAACTTTTAACACTGCATATCTAAGCTTTTCATCTTCTCACACCCTAAACAAGAAATTGGATCCTAAAAGCGGCTCATTGGTATCGTTGAGACCCTTCACAAACTTAGGTGGATATCAGTAACTGTCAACAGAGACACTCCGGGAACAGCGTACACATATCACGGCCGATGTATTATGTGGTTTATCAAGATAAAGCAGATACTCTTAACAACTGACTTACTGAATTAGTTTGGAAAGAAAGACACTTATCTTTTAAGGGGTGAAATAGGGTCTTTTGAATGTGAATAATACTGGTTGATCGCTATCTTTTCATGAGTTAAATAGTTTCAAATTGAAGAATCAGAAACTAAACACGACAAACGTCACCAGTTCTCTATAGGATGGATGGTTTTTAGAGTGGTCAATACATCACTATTGTGCTAATGGGTTACATGACCACACTATACGACAGTACAGACTTATGTCATGTGATCTCCTAGGGGTATTGAGAACAAAATTGTATAACAAGAGAAGTAATATGCCTTGTCTTTACACCGCAAAACCTCTAGGAATGATAGTATCTCCTGATAAAATCTGCTCATATTTGAAATTTATTAGAAATATACATCATAATAATGAATACCGAGGCCACTGCGCCAAACGACAGTGGAAGCCGTGTGTTTAGTAAGCATTACAAGTGATTTAAAACATCGAGCATAAAATTTTAAGAATAAATGAGCTTAAAATGTAAAATTTATTACTTCACGTATAAAAAACTCTCTTCTCTGTTATTTTTAATAGTTCAACTTTTTGTTTTGTTTAATGTGAGTGGAAGATTTGACATTTTCTTCTATACAGTGAGTTCAAGTGTCTCAAATGAACGGGTAGATTATAAGGCTATAGGATTGAAGATGAAAAAAATAGATTTCTCAAGTTTAGTCTTAAGAGCTTTTTAGTCTTGAGACCTGAAGTCCTGTGTATAATCCTAACGCGTGAAGTCTGTGTAAATGAACTATTTTCCACTTCATTGTAACATAAAGCGACTAGCATGGTAGATTATTTCCCAACAAACCCGTATTATTTAAAAGTTCCTCAGAGCCTGCTTCTCAAGGACAGCAGATGTTCCAAGATAGACGAACATCTGGGACGGGCTGAGGGTTGAGCAGCGGCCTGTTGGCAGGAAGTGGTGTCTAATCACGTATATACACACCTTTATGTTAGAGCAGAAAAGGCTTAGAAATCTTTAGAATACTCTCTGAGAGTTTTTGTCGTGACAAGCACGTGTAAGATGCTGCATGCTCTTATACAGGCCTTTGTACCATTTAACAAAAGGTAATTTGACCTTCTCTGTCCTTAACCCTGATATTAAATGCACGGTTCACAAGACAGTCTCGTGCTGTAGATGAACCTAAAAAGAAGCTCTACCATAGCAGTACAGGTTTCTCCATCTCCAGAGTCTTTTTTCTTGATCTCAGCATGTGGTACTGGAGTTGAGTGAAGGTGTGGGGGATTCCTGCACAAAACCGCAGCAGGTTCATTTTATTGCCCATCCAAGTTCTTCTCTCTGACATACTGTCCCACCCCATTCTGGATATAAAGTACTTCACCACCGAAACTAGAGGGCTTTTTTCTGCTGAGGTTTCTGCCATTCGTTTAAAATGGTTTGACCGAATGTGATGGCGGTGGGCGGAACTTTTTCACACCACCGTAAGGAAAACAACTGCGTCCACTGATGTATATTTAAAGTTTAAGGTGAAAAGGACACCTAAACTTCAGTCAACAACCTTATCGTCTCGTGAAGAGCTTTACCAAACATATCTCCATACCTACTAACACCAAACATTGACGACCTTCGAAACCTTCACTCTCCAGATTCTTATTATTCTTGGCATTGTTTAGTTAGCGTCTAGTGACACTTGAGGGCTAATCTGGTGCTCTTTTTTTTACCGTAAAATATTCGAATCACTCTAAACGCTTGAGGCTATAAAATGTCTCATGGTACCAAATCCAATACCAAATGAAGGTTTCGTCCGTCTCCTTATCACAGAGTCAGTGCCCTTGATAACAATTTTAAAATTTTCTGATGGTTTTTGTTTCTTTCGTTTTTATCGCTTTCATAACGTTTGATAAATTTTTGGATAATATATATTGGCTGAGATTTTTATTTAAAGCACTTCATAAAAAAGTACAGTTGTTGTGTAACATTAGAGATATTTTATAGAACATTATTATTGGACTAGAATATATCATTACAACTGGAATGTGTTTTGATAAAGGAAAAGTTAATATTTACACACAGTGTTAGTAAAACTGCTAATACTTATTGCTTTTGACAAAGATTAAAAAATGTTTTCTTCTGAAAAGTGTCGTCATCAAATATTTGCCTTAAATTTTCATTCGAATAAACAATTATGAAACTTCGCGACTTTAGAGTTTATGAAAGTTTACTTGAAACGTGATTTTCCGTACAAGTTAGATCATCAGAATGGATCACAATCTAGTGGTTTTTGCTGATAAGTGTTTCATGTTAAGTATTTCCCATGACACAAATCCACCAGCACATGTTTTACATAAATTTACTTAACTTTTCAAAAAAAGAAGAAACAACATCCGGCTCGGCAGGTGATTGAATCTTGAAACTGTTTTTATGCCAATTAAATACTTGCTTTAAAATATTTATGAGCTATTCATAGATAATAATAATAAGATATAAAATAGGTGGTTACCATGCTTGAGCTATTCTCACCATACGTCAGGTTGATAGAAACCTCTTGGAAATTGAAACAAAACAGATTTTACTGGATTAGTTTGAATTTCGCGCAAAGCTACACGAGGGCTATCTGCACTGTCCGTCTCTAATTTAGCAGTGAAAGACTAGAGGGAAGGTAGCTAGTCATCACCACCCACCGCCAACTCTTGGGCTACTCTTTTTACCAACGAATTGTGGGATTGATCATCACATAATAACGCCCCCACGGGGATAAAGGGCGAGCATGTTTGGTGGGATGGGGATTCGAACCCGCGACCCTAATCACCTGGCCGATTTTACTAGATGGTAAATTCCTATTTAAGAACACAAACTTTAAATAGTATGCACTATTGTTTCCCTACGGAATTCATCAGTCTCAGTGTTTCTTGTCAACAGATAAGGTTTTAAAAGTTTAAGAAATTTATCAAATGTTTCGAATTGAGTTGCTATACAGATCCATTTAAATTATAAATAGATGATTTGGTAGATTCAATCAAGCATGTATTATTGTTTTTAGATTGTGTGAGAAAAGCAGGTATTTTTCAATTCCTATTCTTTTCTTTCGTAATTTAGCTTTTAAGAAATATTTCATATTTGGTAAGATCTATATATGAAGATGTAATTTAACAGGAATTTCTAACCGCTACTT
The DNA here is from genome assembly GCF_000517525.1 of Limulus polyphemus. NCBI lineage: Eukaryota > Metazoa > Arthropoda > Merostomata > Xiphosura > Limulidae > Limulus > Limulus polyphemus. Next base: position 1,071,980 of record NW_013665655.1, on the reverse strand, counting down.
AATGTGTAAACTAAAGTTCAGGAAAGGTTCTTTTCTTCGACAGATTTTCGTGTTATTACTTAGAACGAATAATAGAACAAGTTACAGTTGTTACCATGAATGAAAAATATTGTTTAAACAATATCGTAGACATGTATAGCCCTCTATTTTTGCATAGATAGATGGTATATTTTTTATTTGCTTCTCTGTATTTAATACTGTCTTACTGTTATAGTCAAAGATTCAAGTACTGACCGACTTCCACTCAGGAATAACCGTGCTGTTTTTGTCTATTTATCTCGAGAAAGTGGTAGTGTGAGTTTGTTTCTGAACATTTATTTCATGCCCAAGGGGAGTTTTTTTTTCTTTTGCGGAGCTGCCTTTAAGGGGAGAAAATTCCTAGTACTCCTTGGATTCTTTGTTCCTTGATTCGCTTTACGCAGAGGTACTTTCGTTAACCTACCCGCATGACTGCCTGCTTGTCCATCCATCGACAGGGCAAAACTAAGAAGCCCCTGTTGTATATTTCGACGTTAGTAGGCTGCATATTCGTGAGATGCTACTGTCGAGCAGAGATGCAGCGGCAGTGAAGAAAGCGTCTATCTTTGCTATGTCAGAAACTTATATATAAAAAATTATTAACGTGGTAGTCTTTTATATTACAGTACTCGCTCATTCCGTAACTTTTCTGAAGTGTTTGAGTAAAATTGTACAGTTTTCTAAGGCCCTCTGTGTGCGGTCTCTCTTGAGGCATGTTGTTTCTTCTCTGTCTGGCAGACATGTGGAACACCGGATTGTAGGAACTCCACTTCACCCTATAGGCTACTTCATGAAGCTTTTTAACGGTTTCAATAGAGAAAAAGTTTGAGTGTTTATAAACTTCTTCCATACTGTGTACGTATAAGGCATAAGTTGATTTGAAAATACCAAACAAGACACTGATTTTTCGAAGTATTTTCTCTAAGAATATTTCATTTGGTAAGAAGAACTATTTCATTTTACGCTTGTTTATAGCATAATTTTAAGGTAAGTTATGTTTTAGCGTTTTATCATTATCTTTAATTTTACTGCTAGTTTGTTGGAAGAATTTTCTATTTCCAACAGAATAGTCGAATATTTTAATATTAAAACTTAACTGTAAGTTATACTTAAATTTCCTCTACTGAATTTCAACAAGTTCTACTACAAGAGATAAAAAAACAACACTTGTCTTTAATCACAGAGTCCGGACTATGAATTCTTAAAGATTTGTCTTCTATAGTAGATAATATAATAACACTACACCTAAAGAATGCTCACCGCAACAACGATGTAATTTGTAAAAACTGACACGTGTTACACTGTTACCTACAGATGTTAGAATACTACTGAAATTATAATAATAACATGGCAAACAATGATTTATAAGCAAAATGAAGTAATTTATTTAGTGTAGAACATACCAGAAGTTTCGTCAGAACATTAGTCTGCCTGCATACCTAAAGCATATTAGCATAATGTGCTTCCATACTCAAGTGAACTACTGAAGTTATGTTACTGTCCAAGAACTATCATCAGATATAGGTAGTTTTACATTTATCACATTCGACATATACATATTTAAACCTGTTCTGAACCTAAGAACAGTCCGAACTGTAATCGATTCATCATTTTTTACTTTCAGCTTCAAACACTAATTCGTCAGATAACATACATTTGTCTAGTTCAGGAAATATCACACAGATACTGAAATACACTGTACAAAATGTACAAACCTCTGTCAGTGAGATTTATTACTCTACTAAAAAAAAAATCTATCTTGTTCTTTTTCAGTCTGTATGTAGCGAATAAAATAAATACTTAGTTAATGTAAAGAACAGTCATGCTGTTTTTGTTTATTTATATATCTAAAAAAAATGGTAGCATTATTTTTTCCTGAGCCCTTATTCCATGCCTAAGGGAAGAAAATAAGACGCTTTGTAGGCTTTCAGCACGTAACGTTCAATAGAAATAAGACATTTATTTTATCAGAGCCTTATATATTTCACGGGTCCGAGGTGAATCTTTGCATATCAACTGTACATTTCAAAGCTTATTGTAGTACATCAAATTCCGGCATATTTCCATTATCATAGATCACGAAAAACGAATCCATTATGGTTTCATTTGTGGCCACATATTGTCTGGATCATCCCAACCCATTTCCGTAACAACTAATCACGACAATTTTTTCTTTAGTTGTTTCGACATTAGTACTCATTAATATCAATAGTTTGTACTCGCTCTAAGTCAATGTTTTTAATACTTGTGAATAATTGTAACCGAGTTTCATTTAGAAGACCGAACGACACAAGACACTAAACTGTAGATTATACGGAACAAACGAAATCTGAGATTTTAGAGAATACCATGACAAATCTATACCACAGCCCAACACCCGGCCATTTGTATTTAGACAAGCTACACAAACCTGAGCTGCAGGCAGTAACCCCGCTAGTTTTCTCGGGATAGCGTTTTGTTTACCGTTCCCTACGCTCTCTCTCTCTTTCTATGAAACGCGGTGTTGAGATGAGAAATGAGAAGAAATCCGAGGATAAGCAACAGTGATTGCAGCAATTTGTACAGAGTGCTACCAATTTGTCAGTGAGAAGTGTCTCAACTTAAACTCACTGTACAGATCGATTTCTGGACATAGCCGATCTCTTTACTTGTGCGTAAGAAAATTCCAAACAACTAGACCAAAAACGGAAAGTGTCGTACAAACGGAATACTTAAACGAAAGCAGAGTATATGGAACAATATGTAAATATGTCATAGTAAGAAACTGATCTGTAGAAGAAAGACGTGGTTGGAGAACACGTTTATTAGATTCAACTTTTATTCGCAAGCCTCAAGTATGGTACTTTGTGGACTTAAGTACCCATATTTGCTTTTGATTTTAAACTTATAATTCCTAGTTATAATTTCATTTCACATTCAAGGCTTACGCATATAGATGGTATCTACTTTTATTACCAGATAATATTTCATCCTTCCACATAGTATAGTTTTATTTCGTCTGTATTATTTATACAACTTTTTATGTTTTGGCCCAGACATTTCAAATATTAGATAAATAGATAATAGACAGACAGACAGATAGATAAAAAGATGTGTGTATAAAACGAAATGCAACCTCCATTAAAACTACCTATGGCAATATAACTTTAGTGCTATGATGAAGGCTTTCCATAAATTTCAAACATTTTTTGACTTGTCACCGTGAGGAAATTCTTGGTTGATAACGCTTGGAAATCCAGAGAGGATAAAAAAAGCAATTCAAAAACGCTGTGAACCATCTTAGATAAGCGACACTTTAAAATCAAAATCCAGTTTCAACGAATTCGAGATGTGTAGAGAAATATTTGTTGTTGTTTTTTCATCTGTGTACTTACATTGAAGTGTGACCGTCTATACCGTTTCGTTTATGACACCCAGAAAACTTTGAAGCTTGTTCATCTGTATAGAAAAAAACAACAACAACAAGAAACAAAGCCAACTCTCGTGATCTGGGTTTTCGTTTCAGTAAAGTTTCGATATAAAGATATAAAGCTAAGTCTGTTATCATTCATAAATGTAAACGTTTAGATATTTCTGTGGGAAATCTCATTACAATTCGTTAGCAGGTAAAAGAACTGATCAAACAGGATATTTCGTCTTTAAAAATATTAGTTAGTCAATGGAAAGTTATTTGAGATATAAAGAAATCGATAAATCATTGACCACTTTCTTTGCACTGAAATTCACTCAAAACGTTAGTGTTAGCATAATAAACTGAAGTCATTCAGAACTAAGTAATTATAAATTTTTGATGCTCTTAAAAGTATGACTTTCGTAGAAGGCGATTTTTCTGAAAGTTGCTAATGGGGAAAAAGGAAACTAATGTATAGAAGGGAAAAATGATAGTTTAATGGTTTTAGTAATTTACAGGTGATTCACAAGAACTGTAGTAAGTGAACAAGTTTGTGTTCTATTCTTTTTACAAAAACTTTATTTTGTCTGTCCATAACGAATAATATGTTTTAAATTGTTGATGTAAGTACAAAGTTAACTATACATACACGCGTGCAGATCCTCGCCCTCGTCAACTCAGTTCTCTGTGTTTTAGTTCAATATGGTATAGGTAGGTGCTTTTATATAGAACATATTGGCTAGATAACCTACAATTTTATTCGGATTAAAAATTAAATGATTGATACAACTACAAACATCTGCCTGAACGAGACTCTTCCTAGCTTAAATGATACAGGAAAGCGATGACAGCATTTCCCACAACTGCTTGTGTTCAGCATTTTTTTAACGTTTAAATATTTCAGCGGATTACTATAGCAACCCGTCGTATCTACCTATTTCTGTAGATAAACACATCGAACATAGTTTGAACTTGACGTATGGTTACTGTAGTTATAGGTGGGTGTTAAAGTAGTTTCATGAGTGAGAGGAGGCTGGATCACTGAAAGTAGTCATGCATTTTTCATACTTCGCAACTGTGATATAAAGCTGAAGCACAGAGGACAGATAAACAGATAGCGGATACAAGTTTACCAGGGTTTTTCATATACACGTTACACAATAGCTCGGTAGGAAATCTTCTAAATGGTGAGTGTTTACTAGCTTCAATATTATTGTAAAAATTTGGTATACTTGTTAAACACTTGGGTAATTTATATATACGAAATGATTGCATACAGTGACTGGGATATCTTGTCAACGAAGATACCGCTATTGTGCATTAGAACACCCTCGTATTAGATAGGTATATTATGCATCCAATAGGTTAAAGGTCAGGTGAGAGAGCCCTATAATACAGGTACAGTCGTTCATAATTCTGAGCTGTGGACCAGAGGAAACCAACCCATTGGTAGCATCGGTCAGCTAAAGCGACTACTCCAAACGAATAGCATGACTGACTCTCACTTTTATAATGCACTCACAGCTGAAAGTAGAAAGAGTATTTGGTATATCATCAAGGGTCGAATCCCGGACCATTGAATCCCCGGTACGGTACAATAGCCAGTAGACCACGCTCGGCTTATATACACACTAGAGAATAACATACCATCCATATCTTCATGATGTACGGCTAGTAGAACCATATGATAAGATATGATCGTACTCGAACTATTAATTATAACCATTAGTATAGGGATTATTGTTCCTAAGTAGAAATCAAATACTGTTGAATTTCAAATGGAAAATTAGCTTATAGCAGAAACATACCTCACAATCGCTGCCCTTTTCACGTATTTTTCTAGAGATTAAGCTCCTAAAAAATATTTATAAAAGCTAGTTATATGATAATGTTCCTATTTCTAGGTAAATTGCTGTAAACATTCGATGAGTTATTTTTCAGAAATGTTATTCAAAGTTCACAAAACATTAAGCGTACGTTATTAAAGTACCAGAGGTGCACATAAATCATCTGAGAGCATAGATTCTAATCATCATTAGCTGGAACTTCTTACTCCTATTGTTTACATTAAATTTATTCTTAATATTTGTTTAAGCACAAAGCTACACAATGGTCTGTCTATCTGTGCTGTGGACTTACTGCTGAGCTGGTGGGGGTATTTTTAATAAACGAAACGAAAGAACCAATAATGTGTATATATGTTTCTGTTGCCACATTAAAGCTGTTTTTAGTGCTGGAATTTTAGCATTAATATTTTGCCCCCTTCCCCAAGTGGCACAGCGGAAAGTCTGCGGACTTACAACGCTAGAAACCGGGTTTCGATACCCGTGGTGGACAGAGCACAGGTAGTCCATTCTGTAGCTTTGTGCTGAATTACAAACAAACAAACCATTAATATTTACAAAAGAAGAGGCGTTACATAACACAACAGACTTGTTTGAAAACGGGAATAAGTTAGAAGTATTATTTCAAAGGAAAATTCATTGTAATTGCCAATTTCACACTATGAAAGTCATATAAGAAAATATGCTAAGACAAGTGTCACTTTCGTAAAGGTAACAAACGTGATGAATTTCTATTGCAGGAAAGTTTTTGGTGAAATTATCCATTACACATTGTAAAAGTTCCATAAACATGAAACTCTTTTTTTTTTTAACATTTGACTGAAGACCAATTAATGATTTATTAAAGCATTCTACTGAGGTCCAGCAATAATTTACTAGAGACCCCTCACCTCTTTGCTTATAAATGGAATATGTTTCATAAAGCGTGTGCTTAAATATCTGTATTACCAACCTGCACGAGCTTAAAGTCCTCCAAATATGAGCAAACACAGAATGAACGTGAGATGTTTGTCCCACTAAAGGTAATTCATACTTAGAAGAAAACAATGTTACAGAGATATGTGCTTTTAAATGCATATTAACGCTTCAAAGGTTTAGTACATAAAGTAAATTACTCGTATTTGACTTAATGTGTATTAATACACATGTTTGAAACTTAATTATGTTTCAGAAATACTACAATGTTTTTTATTATCTATGGTCAAAACTAACCAGCTCTTCAATTCAGGATAAACGTGTAGTATTCTGATTTAATTATGATCTATTTATCAGCCTGTTATAGTGTTATTTCTAAGCAGCTCTAGTAAATCTGCTAAACAAATCTCTACACTTTGTAAACAGCAGAGATAATAAGTACACAATATAACAAAAAACAAGTTAGAAATACCATGTGAATGTTGTATAGATCAATGAACCTTCTACTAAAACATTTTACGTTTGTAAGACATATAAATTATTCATTATTCCTCTGTTAGGTGGTATAGCTGTTAAATATGAAAAATATAATCTACTAAGAATGTCTCACACTAATTTCTGAAGTTTCTTTTATCTGTAAAGGATAAATTTTTCTTTACTTATGAATCATGTGCATCTTTCCCTAGAGGTCCAAGTAATTCTTGCCTCATTTCTACAGTGTTTTATTCTGTATAAGCATTTACCTGTTTTGTTCGTTACTTTAGATATGTGTAAATTTCCAAAAATTGCTGTTTCTACTGCTTTTTAGCATACAAGCTGAATGATGTCGTTTTTTTCTTTCTTGTATAAGTGCTCTTTGTAAGTTTACGCTGGTAAGCCAAACATGTGTGAAAAGTATGAATTTCCATTACTGATGGTTCATGCTAAAATGTCATTATAATTCTGCTTTTTTCTCTATATTCTTCTTTTGTTGTTAATGTGTATGTTATTTATGTATCTATGTTTACATAGATATGTACGCGTGCTTTTCTGATAGTTGGATCTAGAGTTTGGTGACAATTATGTACTTTTGTGGAGGTGTTTGGAAAAGTTATTTTCGACGACTTTGTGAAAGAAATACTTTTACAACTAATAATGTTATAAATTCATGCCTTTTATCACATAAGAACCCATGCATTTCTCTGATCCGTTTTAGTGTATTACTTATATATTTCTATGTGAAGTTTCTTGGTATCTAGTTTGACTGTCGAAACATTTGAGGGAAGAAATATTTTCCTCCTAACACGGCTTAAGACCTCAGAATCCCAGTCATTGTCTCTGTATACCCAAGATTTCAAAAAACTATTACGTGTAAACATGTAACACATTACAATAAAAGTTACGAAAATAGTTCAAACTTTATAATATTTTTTATGATTCAGAATAAATGTATTCAACGTCACTTTGTATTATCGGGTTTATATATATATATATATATATTTGGATATCGAATGTTAATCATAGAAAAATAACTAAAACTTTCAGGGCCCGGCATGGCCAGGTGGTTAGGGCGCTTGATTCTCAATCTGAGGGTCGCAGGCTCAAATCCCTGTCCCACCAAACATGCTCTCTCTCTTTTAGCCGTGGAGGAGTTATAATGTGACGATCAATCCTAAAATGGTAAAATCAATCAATGGTAAAAGAGTAGCCCAAGAGTTGGCGGTGGGTGGTGATGACTAGCTGCCTTCCCTCTAGTCTTACACTGCAAAATTAGGGACGGCTAACGCAGATAGCCCTCTTGCAGCTTTGCGCGAAATTCAAAACAAACCAAAACTTTCAGAGCCAAGTGAATAATCATAATATAATAGAATTTTAATTCAGATCACGAGAAATTATGAAAAATTATGTCACATATTGTGTTTAATCATGATAGGCGCTTTCTCATTTTCGTTTTAGTTGGTTGATATAAAAGTAGAAAATCAGCCGTATTTCTCTTCACTCTTGTGCCGATTTTAATGTTTTACCTAAAATTCCATTGGATGAAACTTATTTCTGGTAGCGCGCTAACGAAATTATTCCTTATTTTGTTGTTAAGAAATATATCAAAGAGATCTTAAAGATTTCATTAAATAGTTACAGATAGTAACCCTGAATAACAATATCTTTATTTTATATATTTAAATAAAAGTTACCATTGTCTAAGTAGCTACAAAAATACTTTTTTGTACTTCTCTAATACGTTTTAGAATTTTGATAAGATTCTAAAATCTATGAAGAAAAAAAAATGTAGTTCTAAGACATCAATATTTCAATGTCACATTGTTAAAAAAAAAGCAAAAATATTGTGCTAATCAAAGCTATAAACGCGTCTATTTAAATTTTATGACGTTCAAACAGAATGTGTCCAGTCATAGAAAATTCTGTAAATTCTCGTTTGTTTGTTAGTAGAACAAATTGTACCTGGGTGTGGAAACGTCTCTAAATTATACACAGATTTGTTTTCGTGTTGTGCCATGGAACAAAATGTACATTGTCATAGAAATTTAAGCAAAAATGTTGGATTATTCTATTCTAATGTGTGTGTGTGTTTTTGTCGTGACACACACACAAAATCCAATGCCTTTAGAAAGATTACTCATTAATCACTCCATTGACCTTTTATGACAAATCCAATATTCGATTAAATGCTGCAATGGTTTTGTGACGTCTAGTTTCTATCGTGAAAGGAGAGGTGAGCATGTAGGGACGTCAAGTAAAAACCTGAAATGGTGAGAAATTGTTGTGTACTAGCTCTATCGTTCTAGTTTAACGACTGTTCACTGTGATAAGACCTAAGTATATAAAAAAATCTGCCAAGATGAGTTCAATGATGGATCTATAAGTCCTAGTGAAAGCTGAGCAAACAAAGAATCCACTTAAACAGTCCTTTCTTGTTGAGCATTTCTACATTCAAAGTTAGGAAGTGGAAAACACGATCCAAATCAAACAAACAACGTTTTTATAACCTTCTTTATATAACATACATTTGTTATCTATGTTTACAGGCCTTTTGACTCACTGGGATGAAGACTGCTCTTTACACGGACTAATGAAGGAAGTTATCTAAGTAGATAAGATTTTCAAATCCAGGTGAAAAAATTAGTGTTTTAAGAGGAGAGAGAAAAGTGGCTCAAAATATATTGTTACAACAGTTTAAGCACATAGGATGACGAATTTATTTGAAGTCTTTCCATTTTCGAGTCCTTTCATTATAATTTTTTTAAGTTATCTATTTTAGAATTCGACTGATATCATGGGTCATTTTTAAGATCTGAATACAGTGAAATGTACTTATTACATTGACGAAAGCAAAGCTATATCCTAGCTTTTAGATATGATTTTATTTGATATATGGCTTATTAAAAACAATCGACATTTGTAAATAAGACATTGCAAATCACGTCCAGAAATTGAGCTCATGACAAGGTAATAGAATAAGGGAGTTTTTCTAGCTTGACACGTTGAGGTAGTTACAAAAGACATTCAGAATTATGTTTACGTTCTCGTTTCACATTGTCCACTTTCAGCCAAATTCCTGAACCTACGGAACGTGGTGGGGAAAACGTAAGGCTACTGAAGAGACAATGTCATTCAATATCTGACGGTCCACACCTTGGCGTTCGTAGTTGGCTTGTTTTCTTCGTTAAGCCTAACTGATAAAAAAGTTTTGACATGATATAAAAGAAAAAATACTATTCTGTTATTGTTGAGAAAGACCAACAGTTTTCACCTCCAATTGTTCTTTAGTTTTTGTCCTTTTGATAGTCCACTTGATTCATCTGTTGAACCACCAACACAACAGAAAGTAAGCACTTATTACTTCAACAAGTTTTTTTTATCTTTAAACATAACTATAGATTTTAGTTACCTCTTGATCTCTGTAAAGTTTGTCCTGTTTGCTTACAAACCAATAAAACCAAGTTTAAATAATAATGAGATTTTTTTAATATAAAAAACTGATATGACTTGACTTCTTTACACGTTTTCAGTCTAGAACCTCATTTTCTCTTCATATCACAACTGGTATCGTGTGCTCGGATTTTTAAAAATACAAGAATTCTAACGAACAAAATTTCTTTTCATGTCAATCAACGTCACCTCTGTTGGAGTTATAAAAAGTCTTCACAAACACATGTTTTATAATATCCGTAATTCCAGAATTATCTTTCTTTAATCTCAGTCAGGAAGGTGCTATTTAAACAGTTCAAATTGGTTTTATTCACCATCTATTACAATGTTTTTCTCTTTTTAGGATTCTTAAAAACTATTACACTAAACGATATTAGAATTAAAATTAAGTATCAAAAACGTGCTCATTAATTGCAATATTCTAACAACTACTGTATGTGAATGTAGGTTTATAGATATGTTGTTTTATTCTGGTATTCTAACAATGCTCAATGTGGACGTAGGTTTATAGATATTCTGTTTTCTAGTGTTTTAACAACTACTAGATGTGAATGTAAGTTATATATATGTTGATTGATTCTAATATTCTATCAATGCTGAATGTGTATGATTAGTGTTGCAGATTTGCTGTTTTTTCTAGCATGTATTATACGTGGTACCCATGACACACTTTCCATCACCAAGATTGTCATTATGGACAAGATAAAGTGGAAGTCATATTGTGATCGCTTGTTTTATATGACAGCAGTTTTCTCAGCAGTCATATTGTGATTGTTTGTTTTATATGACACCAGTTTTCTCAGCAGTCATATTGTGATTGTTTGTTTTATATGACACCAGTTTTCTCAGCAGTCATATTGTGATCGATTGTTTTATATGACAGGAGTTTTCTCAGCAGTCATATTGTGATCGATTGTTTTATATGACAGGAGTTTTCTCAGCTGTCATATTGTGATCGCTTGTTTTATATGACAGCAGTTTTCTCAGCAGTCATATTGTGATCGCTTGTTTTATATGACAGCAGTTTTGCTAGAATTCTTCTTCTTTTTTAGTAAGTTTGCAAAATTTGCAAATCTTAAATTTTCCTTTCCAGACCATACTTTTTCAGTATCTCGTCGGTCTTCCATGAGATCAAATTGTCATGTTTTGTTTAGCGTATTTTGTCTAAGTGAGGGTAATTCCTTGAAAGACAGGTCTCAAGTGCTTTGTTTATTCCAGATCAATTCCATTCTTGCGTTAAAACAAACGAAGATATGTTTAGTAAAATAACCACATTGTATTATTGTGATGGAGGTAAGTACACCACTTTTACAGATATGAAAAACACAACAACAACATTAGGTAGAAAAGTCTCGAAGGGGTAGAATTACTCGAAATAATCAGAGTAGCATGTCTGGTGTTATACGAGTCCATTATGTAAGCCATCGACGAGTTAGAGTAATATTAGTAATCAGACACGAAACAACAATTATCTAAGTGCTTTCCTCTGCATGCTGTAATACTGTCAGCTTGGAGTGAGACTATACGAATATGTTCGGCACTGATGCTGAATTTGAAGAGAAAAAGAAATGTTTTCCTCTAACATTATGACACTAAGTAGGATACAACAATTTACATATGTGGAAATCATTTACTTATTGAAGGAAGTGTAACGTAGTATTATAATATTTTAGTGAAAATTTACTGTGTTTTCTTCCTCACGTATCTATCATCTCTGGGCTGGGAGTGGTCTACTGTTTGGTATGTCCAGACTGTGAATCTGAGAATTGTGGTTGTGAGATAAATGTGACTGTCAGAGCTCAGACATGAAAAGCCCAAGAGTTAGACTTCCCTCTAATATATCAGCTCAAAATTAGGGATAGGCCTGGCATGGTCAGGTGGTTAAGGCGCTCAACTGGCAATCTGAGGGTCGCGAGTTCGGATCCCCGTCCCACAAAACATGCTTGCCCTTTCAGCCGTGGGGGCGTTATAATGAAACGATCAATCCTACTATTCATTGGTAAAAGAGTAGTCCAAGAGTTGGCGGTAGGGTGGTGATGACTAGCTGCCTACCCTCTACTCTTTCACTGCCTAATTAGGGACGCTAGCACAGATAGCCCTCGTGTAGCTTTGTGCGAAATTAAAAAATAAACTAAAAAATTAGGGACGACTGTTCGCAGATTGCTCTTTTGTAGCTTTGTCCGCAAATTTAAAAACAAAGAAACAGTGAACTTTCTTGTGAATGAACAGCTATATTTTATAATCTGTTAGTGAAAATGATAATAATCTCTATCGTTGTAAATACATATATATATATATCCTCTACAGCTCTCTACGTAAGTGTTGACTTTTCTCTTGTTACATGTACTTGAATCATTGAGATTATACCCCACTTGGCGTATAAATAATCTTAACGCGTGCTAATTGAGATCACTATGGCAACTAAACGTAAGATAGTTGTCAGGGAGTTTTCTAGCCTCAATAATCTTCCCCTGTACTTACATGATTAAATCTTGACGTTGCTATGAAAAAGACAGACATCCCGCGGTACTTAATAACGAGATCCTGGTTGGGAAGACAGAAAGGATGGTGAGATTAATTTCATACATTCATGCGAGTTTCTACTGCGACCGAGCTGAGAAGTACTGTTATATTGAAATTGGTAGGATAACACTCCCACTGATTTTTTACTATATATTTGAATTGAATGAAAGACCTCAGGCGACAAAAACTACGAAAGATAAAGATTTAGAAGATTACTTGCTATAAACAATCTTGTAGGGTAGAAATGTTGTTCAGAAATCAATAGCTGGATTCACTAACTGTATAGTTAGCTATATGTTTATAGCCACGACTTTATATAAGACTTGTTTGTTAAAACAAGAGAGAAAGATGATATACTTTCTTACTAAGGAGAGGATAGAAAGATAGTAAAATGTTACAGCAGGGAGATGATAAAGAAATAGTGCGGTTTCTGTACCGACAGGGTAGAAAAATGTCAGTCTTCTTAATAGTGGGATAATACAAACACGGTGAATACACCAGTTTATAAGACAACTGTGACTTGGGTTACATTATAACAATCAATGACGATCCACACAATTGTAACTTGGAAAGAAAAAGATGGTCTATAGATAAATAGGCATTTATAAAGTAATATAGAGTAGATTCTGTAGAATTAAATAAATTTTCAGTACTTTCTATGCGTGTTTTTGGAGTCAATACACAAGGAAAGTTAAATTTTCATAACTGCAGCCGTATGGTTGAAGTATACGACAACCAATAAACAATAGTGATTTAATTTCAATTTGTTTGTCTGAGCGTCTTTTCATCTATCTGTATATTTATCTTGAAGTAATTTTGTCTTGTTATGTTAGATGGTTTGTACAGTCATTCTGAGACTATTTTATCTTGTTATGTTAGATGGTTTGTACAGTCATTCTGAAACTATTTTGTCTTGTTATGTTAGATGGTTTGTACAGTCATTCTGAGACTATTTTGTCTTGTTATGTTAAATGATTTGTACAGTCATTCTGAGACTATTTTGTCTTGTTATGTTAGATGGTTTGTACAGTCATTCTGAAACTATTTTGTCTTGTTATGTTAAATGATTTGTACAGTCATTCTGAGACTATTTTATCTTGTTATGTTAGATGATTTGTACAGTCATTCTGAGACTATTTTATCTTGTTATGTTAAATGATTTGTAC